>NC_081414.1:477950008-478202508 GCF_030272615.1 Cryptomeria japonica | reverse complement strand
ATGAGGAGAGCCTCTCACCCATGGCTGTCATACTCCTTCCACCCCAAGATCTTCCTACCCTCCCAAGGGTAGGAGATCTTGGACACTCCCAAAAACAACAAGAAACACAATCAAACACATAGAAAAGAAAACTACACATTTTAACTTCAACAAAACTTCATAAAACACATTCTTACAAGCAACTCTTTTCTTTTACAAAACAACATAACTAACACTTACAACATAACAAGAGAAGATAAGAAGTAACCAACCTTATTCTGCCAATAGGTTTGCTAAAATTAGTTGGGGATGAGCTGCCCAATTCCACACTAATTTTCTCCAAAATTCCCACCAAAAGTGCTAAACTCCTACTAACTTTTTCAAAACAAGCATAATCTCCAAGAAAGGAGAGTGGGTGATTACTCACTAAGTTTCCAAATTCTTGCCTAAGAAGGCCTCTCACACACTTCCCAACCCCTTGGGTGAGGTGTGAGTTCCCATTGGTTGCCCTTCCCAAACTCTTACACATTACCAAAATTGGAAAGGGAAAAGGTGTAAGAAGATGGGGAAGAGAGTTTAACTTCTAAAGGGAAGGTTCTCTATCCTAGGAAGAACTTTCTAAGTTGAATTTTCGTTCATCTTGAAAACACCACTTTTTGAAGTGACTAAATAGTCACATGGGAGAAGCCACATGTTGCAAAATACCCCTAACCCATAGGTATACCCTTTGGACCTTTGGAAAAGCCTAAAAACTTACCCTAGGAGTCCATTAAACCCTTTGGAAACCCAACTGAAGTTTACCTACGGGTCAAACTTGAGTTGACCACTCCCAAGACTCCCTACCCAAGGCAAATTTGGGACCACACTCATGTTTTTGAATGGCTTTGGTAGAAACAAAACTCCCTCCAAGAGACAAGTCAAAATCAATGACACTTAATCAGCACATGTGTCAAGTGACACAATAAAAATACAATATAAAAATCACACATGGAATTTGTCTCTTGTAGGATTACACATATACATATAAATTAAATTTGTTTTTTTAACACTCAAGCATTATACACTTCACAAATAAAATACATTACAATGGGGTGTTGTCTCTCCAAATAGACAACTCCCGGCTTAACGAACACACATAGGTCTAGGCTTGGTTCTCCATTAAATTCCATGGTCACATGGATAATTTTCCTGTGCATCTCAATTAACACATTAGTAACTCCAATAATCACAATTATACATAATCAAATACATGGATTTCATTACACATCAAATACTCATACATTTGACAACAATAATTCAATATCTCATTCGTTCAAATTCAATTTCACATAAGCAGTCAACATAATTTTCCAAAATTGAACCATTCATAAATAAACATCATCTTTCTATCATCAATATGAAGTCCTACAAATTTCCAATAATGACATTCACCATCATAATGTAATTCTAATCTAGTAACATATCTAAAGTTTCATAATCATCATGCATGAAATAAAGCATCAACATATGTCAGTGTGATCCAAATCATGGAATCATATAAGTTCTAAGTCCATAAACATAAAATAAAGCATCCATAATAGTCTCAATATGCAAATAACTGAAAATGTCAAACTGAACCGGGGTAGGGCCTCACATATTCTACTCCTCTACTAGCTTCTTTTCTATCATCTCATAAGCCTTGGTAGATACAATGGTGAAGTCTCCAAAATGCAAAGCGCGAGGCATAAATGTCTGCTTGTGTGCACCACCCAAATGCTTTGCATTTGACATACTAAGTTGCCTAACAATCTCTAAATAGGCGATCCCATCAGGAACTAATGTAGGCAACATATACAGAATACCCTCAAAACCATAAACCCTGAAAAAAGTGAAATTCTGACATACAAACCAGTTACCCCAATTGTGGTTGACCCTGGTGTCTCCAAAAGCATGGGGTCTCAAGAATCTCTTAATATTAGGTGAGATAGACCCACCACACTCCACTCCAAACAACCTATAAAAAGGCTTAACAAAATATTCTTCGAGCAACAAATAATGTGATTTGTCAAACCTTGAGTCCTACAGGGATACCTATAATTGAACTAGTTGGTTTTGTCCATCTTTGTTCCAAGGAGTCACCCTTAATTCCTCTAGCCACAAACCTTTCATCTTCCCATGAAACAAAACCATATGCCTTAGCAATGAGTAAAATTTAAAAGTAGGGTTAGGTTCCATCTGCAAACTCAGGAACCCTTCATGCAACTTCTCTACCAAGTAAGTTGCATAATCAAATGGCCTTGGCACATGCATTTGAATATCTGCAGCCAACACCAATGGGCCTATCCTTGTGACATCTCGGATTTCTTCCCCGCAGAGTTGGCCACATGCCTAGTATGTGTATTAAAAGTATTGTCTGAGCAGAGTAATTTCGAAAGGAGGACCATCCTGCTCTATGAGTCATCCTTTCTCCTTCTTATGCATCACTAACTTTCACACTGTGTGAGTAGTTTCCATTCAAGTATACTCTTCTTCCAGGTCTGTAAAATACAGGGGCATGTAAGGCTCATAAGACATACCAAAAACCTCTTGAATGGTCCAGACAGATATCCAAATGAACGGATCCCCATTGGGAAATTAAATGCACCTATATTCTTTGTTGTACTT
Source organism: Cryptomeria japonica (assembly GCF_030272615.1). NCBI lineage: Eukaryota > Viridiplantae > Streptophyta > Pinopsida > Cupressales > Cupressaceae > Cryptomeria > Cryptomeria japonica. Next base: position 478,199,886 of record NC_081414.1, on the reverse strand, counting down.
CTTGGTAAGCAATTACAATAATCAAAGATTCAGAAAAACATTTGGGACCACCAGTTTGCCCAAATTTGTCATCCAAGGGTTCGACAGTGGCATCTCCTTGTTTCACCTCAAGTAATGATATAAAAACAATTTGTGGCTCCTTATGGTTGTCCAGATATCTCCAAACTCTTTGTACTTGTCTTCCAATTGATCCTTGGGTGACAAATAGGTTTTAGACCTACTCGAATTAGCACCAGATGACTCCATTTGGTCAATCATGTCCTGGTTCAGGTTTTAGTTTTGCACACCCTCCACAGACTTCGTCCTTTTCTATTTAGTAGATTGTGTGTCTGGAATCTGTATGTCCTTTCTTTTCCCTTGTGAACAAGAAGACTCCATGATTAAATGCTTGAACTTTCAAATTACCCACACTTCTTGTCTGCAACTTCAATGTTGATAGCTGAAAACACTATGAATAATTCTGGCATGAAAACTCTTTCTTTATGCTGGATAGGCAACGGCTAGAGTCTTTAACAATCATAAACTCATCATATTTGCTTCATTAGGATCCAATCCACCCGATCACGAGCATTAAATAATGGTCATCGCATCAGATATTCCAACGGCTAATCGACGTAACCCTACCCGATAATTCAATTACTTGGTGTCACCTGCATTTTGCGTTCCTTCAATTACCTTTTTGTCTTTTTGATTAGCATAGGTCACTCTGATCAGTCCATTGGATCTTGCCCCGACCATTTCGCTTTCTTCCTCAAGGCTTGGCTTATCTTGATGGATCCTCCTTTCCTTTCTATTAGTCAACTTTGCTTTACGTTAAATTGGGGCAAGTTTCTCTAATGAAACCTCCTTCTGTTTATCCCTCTGTGGCATTCTTCCCATCAAGAATCGACACAACTCTGAAAATTCTTCTTCAGTAATGTAAGTTACCCCAATGAGTCTTTTATTTCAATCTGCACTTTACTCTCCTTATCGGGTTACTTCGGTCTATCGAAGTAGGTTTTCGCAATGTAATCTCTTTGTTTGCGATGAGCTCATCTCCCTCATCGGGTATCAGGATAACTCAAAACACATCCTCCCGATAGTGTATGTTACTCTGATGGCCTAGCTCCCCTTTTTTCTTGGTACCGCTTTATTGGTGAAAGTCTCTCCGATAGAGTCAACTTATCCCTTTAGTCCATCAAGTATCGGGGTAACATAAATTAGGACTTCCCAATGACCCGATGACATCACTATGAACACATCGCTCCATTTGTTGTTAGCAAGAGTTCCACTGATAACCCCATCGAGTATCGGGATAACATTTTTTCTTTGTTCCCGATAGTATATGTTACTCTGATACCTTCAACTTCTTATCATATCATCATCGTAACTCTCGTCGATGGATTACCACTAAGTCACACTTCTTCACATCGCTCATGCCTTTTAGGAAACACCGTTGGCATGAGTTACTCCGATCAACACACTTCATCCTCCTTGGGAGATCTCATTGGGATGACTTATGCCGATAAGCAAAAAATTGCACTTTTTTACAAAAGAAGCCCCTCTCCATGGATGCAACTTTTAATAATCACACTGAAAGGTTTCTCCCACACCATTGACATCTCTGAACATGTTCACAAACCTTCTCTATGCCGATCTTCCAAAAAGTGCTCTTGCAATGAAACTAATTGTGAGGATGAGGATTACCAGAATGCCATCACACTCAACACTTCCCTTGAATATTCCCAATTGATGCCTTTTCAAGAAGACACTGCAACATATCACCTGCACATACAATCCATCAGTAAATGCCCTTATGATGAAACTATGTGCAAAAAGAATCCATATATAGCACAAAAATATTTTGTAAAAATATGTGCGAACAATGGCTCTTTCTGGGGATGTATGTTCTTTTTAAGGACATAGCAAGATGTTAGCTATCTCTGGAAAGCAGGCCAAAATAGAAAATTGAAAACACATAACAAAAAACAAAAGGAAAACTATATTACTATGATACAAGAAATACTCCCTGATTATCAAGAGAGGAAATGCTTGAGGTATTGAGTATTGACTAGAAATTCCAGCACTTCACCATTAGTATCCTGCAAGTAATATGAATTTTTTCCAATTTTTTCCAAGATGATATAGGGTCCTAACAAAAGTGCATCAAATTTCCATGTTTTCCTTTGTCTTGGTCCCTAGCATTCCATTTAAGTACCCATTCTCCTTCTTCAAATGTTCTATCACAAGCCTTTTTATCATGTAAAGCCTTAACCATTTGTTGCCTCTGAATGTTTCTTTCCTGAGCCTCTTTTCTATACTCATCCAACTCATCCAACTGCATCAAATTTTCCCCCATGAAGTTCACTTCCTTTGAACACTCCTCTGTAACAAACTTATAAACTGGAAGCAAATTATTCAAGGGTAATATTGCTTCTTTGCCATATACAAGCTCATATGGAGAAAATCCTGTGGACTTCTTGACTGTTACTTTGTCAGCCCATACTTCTAGGATCAATTTTGAATCCCAAGCTCTTTTATTATCACCCAACATCCTTTTAATAATCTTCAACAAGTTTTTATTGCTTGATTCTGCTTATCCATTTCCTTGGGGATGGTAGGGTGATGAATAGGACAAAGTGATGCCATAATTTTCATAGAAATCGAAGAACTCCTTGGATCTGAAACACATCCCATTTTCCACCACAATCTTCTGAGGTACTCCAAATCTGGTCAGAATGTTTTCCAAGAGAAACTTTGTCACAACTTTGCTTGTAGCCTGTCTTGTGGGAATAACTTCAACCCACTTAGTGAAATAATCAGTAGCCACCAAAATCCATTTATGCCCACCACTAGATTTGTTTGCTATTTCCCCTATGAAGTCAATACCCCACATCTAGAATGGTTCTTCCGTATGCATGGGTTTGAGAGGAATAGCTCCATTATACTTAAGCTTTCCTGACTTTTTTTGATATGCTTCATATTTTCTGATATAAGCATGACAATCCTTGAAAACTTGGGGCCAATAATAACCAGCATTAAGAATTTTGTGAGCAGTGGTTTTGGCTGAGAAATGGCCTCCACACATACCTCCATGTAAGTCTTTTAAAACAACAGATGCTTGATACTCATCTAGACACAATAAGATAATACCATCTCTATTTTTCTAGTATAAATCTCCTTTAAGTAATACATACCTAGATGTTTGAAGCTTTAAAGTTCTTTTCTGAATATCATTTAAACTATCAAGACACTTCATATATTTTAAGTAATAAACAATATTTGTATACCAAGGACACCTTTCAATGCTCATTTGTGCATCTTCCAACTCTATTTGATTTACCCGTGCTGCTTCAAGATTGGATTCTGCCATCAATTTTGCTAAACCTTGATCCCTCACCAACTTTGTGATCTATATATCAATATTGAATTCTTGGATTTGGTTTATCCATCTACATCTCCTTCCAGTAGTCTTTGATTGTCTGAAGATATTTTTAACAACATCATTTGGTACATATGTAATGACAGTGGCACCAACCAGATAGGGTCTGAAATATTTTACAGCTTTCACAAGAGCATAAGCCTATTTTTCATTTAAATCATAGTTCAATTTAGATGCTTGCAATGTTTTGCTAAAGAATGCCACTAGTTGTTCATTGGCCTCATCATTCTTTTGTAACATGACAGGAGCAATAGTATGGAATGAAGCAAATGAAAACACTTGGAAAGGCTTAGAGAAATCAGGGGACTTTAATACATGGGCTTCCTTGATGACTCTTTTGATGTTTACAAAAGACTCAAGAGCTTCATTAGTCCACTTTATTTCAACACCCTTTTTCAACATTTTAGCAATAGGTTTTACAATTTCAGGGAAGTTAGAAACAAATCTTCTTACAAATTTAATTTGATTGAAAAAATATTGAATTGCCTTGACTGTTTTAGGGATTTGAATCTTATCAATAGCAACAATCCTTTCTGTATCAATTAACACACCATCTTTTGAAACAATATGACCTAACAATTTCCCTTCAATAACTCCAAAATGACACTTTTTGGGATTTAAAGATATGCCATATTCTAATGCTCTAATAAAGATTTTCTAGATCATTACAATGATCTTCTTCCTTTTTAGAATAAGCAGTCATATCATCCAAGTAAACTGCCAAGATATAATTAGTCATCTCCTCAAAGGCTACATCCATAGCCCTCTGGAATGTAGCTCCTGCATTTGAAAGTCCAAAAGGAATCCTAGCATAGACATAGGTGCCCCAAGGTGTGGTGAAAGCAGTTTTGAACTTTTTTGCTTCCCTAACTTTGACTTGATTATAGCCTGAGAAGCCATCCATCATAGATAACAATTCATTTCTAGTGAATTTCTGCAAAAGAGATTACATGTCAGGTAAAGCATAATTATCTTTTGAAGATGAAACATTTAAATTCCTAAAGTCCACACAGTCTGATATCACCATTCTTTTTTTTGAATAGGAACAAATTGGACACCCATGTTGAGTGCCTTATGGGCTCAATAATACCAACATTCCTCATTTTCATCAAATCTTCTTTCATCTTGGGAGCCAAAGTAGGGTTTATTGGCCTTTGCTTCTATCTAAAAGGCTTTGCATTGGGATTCAAAGGTATCTCATGCTGGAAAAAATCTTCCCTGTATGATTTAAGGTCATCATATGACCAAGCAAAGACATGTTTGTACTTCCTTAGCAGATTAATCAATACTGTTCTGATTTTCGGTGTGAGATTTTTTCCAGTATATACTTCTCTTGGATTGCTTTCACTTCCCAATTTTATTTTTTCAGCATCCTCACATCCTCCTGAATTAGGTCTGAAAATTGCTATATCTTTATCATCAAACATTCTTTCAAGCTCTATCAATCCCTTAGGGATTTTATTTGTTTTCAGCTGCAACACCTCTTTCCCAAGTACAGTCTCATTTCTATCCTTCTCCTCCACAAGTCCATTCCAATCAATCCGCTGGTGTTCATACTGATTCTCACGAATTTTTTTTTTAGCAAATCCCTGTCATCATCAAATACTTACCAACTCTTTATATTGCTAGGGACTAATGGTCTGGTCTTGATTTCTACTTGGGTAATATCATCAAAAAGGGATATCATTATGTTTGATCGCTAGGTTAGCCATGAAGTCTTCCAAAATATTATTGGACCTTTCAATCCAATTGATGGAGAAAGCATCGAAGAGTTCAATGTAATCCCAAACCTCGTTCTTTTACCTTCTTAATTTTGTATTTTTTGTAGCAAATTTGCCTCTAACATGTGAAACGGCTAGTTCCGAATCACCATAAACTGTTAGTAACTTAATGTCATGATTATTTTCTATTTTAAGTCCTAATAAGAGGGCCTCATATTCAGCAATATTATTAGTACTCTCAAAAGATAACAAGAAAGAGTATTTAAAAGATTTTCCATTAGGTGAAATAAATACAACTCCTGCTCCATTTCCATCCTTACTGCAGGCACCATCAAAATATAATTTCCAAATTAAATTTTCATTTTGTTTAACTGATTCTGTAATTTCATCAACTTTTAAAGGTTTAGAAATACTTACTTGAAAGTTGTCCATATCTGAGTGGCAAAAGCAAGTCACTTCATCAGGATCAACTTATTCTATGAGGTAGGGAGATCTTGGTTCTCTGTTTATCCTCACCTCTGTCCCTTTCACCGGAATAGTGGCATATGACAAGTCAAGCTAGACATGTCCACCCACCAAGTTGGACCACTATCTAGACAACAACATCCCATAGTTCGCAGGCACTTGTACAACTGTGATATCTGTCTTGTATGCAGTGTCTAGGCAGGATGGGAATCTGAACTCAACATCCTTCATAATTCCTGTAGACACCTAAAATTGTCATGTCTAATTAAATAAATATTTTATTTATTTAATTATCTAAGCTTAATTCTTCTATTAATTAAATAAATCCTTATTTATTTAATTAATTCATATATCCTCTTCTAGCCTTATTTCTCATTTAAATAAATACATTTATTTATTTAAATTATCCTTTTCCTAAATTAAATAAATATCTTATTTATTTAATTGATCCCACTTCCTCTATTAATTAAATAAATCTTTATTTATTTAATTAATTCATTAACCTTTTCTACCCATGACACATGTCATTCATCTCTTAATTCATACACTACCTACCCCTTTCATTATTTTATTATTTCTTTTACCTACCCTCTAATCATAGCCGACCTCCTTTTACACCTCTCAATCTTATCCCTCCATTTCATATTGTGTCTTCTATATAAGGAGATGCTTCCTTCATTATCAAAACCCTATCTAATAATCTTAAAGACTTGACTCCACTACGATCCTACTTGCAACCACATTCTATTCTTTGTTGAGCTCTTGTGCACATAAAATCTAAGAGCAAATATATCAAGCAAGATCAATGGAGATAGGAAGAATGGAGATCCAAACCCTATTGGACATGTGATGGTATAATATTTGTGATTTCATTTGATTTGCATTGTCTTAGGTAATCTTCATATGTTATGGTGGATCTTTGTTGTTGTTAGGCTAGGATTTTGTGGTTGAATTCATTTAGCCTTTCAATATCGTTATTATTGTTATCCATTTTCACCATATACATTTTGGTACGCCGTGTGGGACCCTTGTCCCTTTTGTATTTAACATCCTTGTTGTAGATTTTGTGTTTTGAAGTTGCAGATCTGACGTTTTCGGCAGCATTTTGATATTCCCGCGTCTGCGCACTTTCGGATCGCATTTTTGATTTTTCGGCGCATCTGCGACATCTGGAATCGTGTCTGTGTTATTGGCAGTATTTTATTTTGCAGGTTCCAGGAATCGTGTTTGTGTTATTAAGTTGCATCTACGGTGTTTTTAGCCGCATCTGTGTTCTGGAGTTGCGTCTGTGTCTCACAGAACCGCATCTGCGACAGGAAGTCGCATCTGTGTTAAGGGTAATCGCGTCTGTGTTTACTGATTTCAAATTTTGAGTTATTGTTTTAGTTTTGGGTTTTTGCATTTAGGGTTTCAGATCTGGTTTATTTGGAGCTAACATTTTCAAATCTAGCTAACGAAATTGGTGCAGCTTGTCTTGAAAGCAAAATCGTTTGGTTGAAGGCCCCTATTTTCACAAAGTCTTTTGGATTTAAAATTTACCTAACTTGTGTGCTTGCAGGAAGGGGTGATTATTTCAAACAATCCAAACTACTAACAACTCTTTGTTGCAGGTCCTTGGCAAGGGTTTTTGGATTTTTATTGTGTACTTTGTTTTCATAGACTAGCAAACACTTCAATTGGTACACTAAAATTGAATCATTGTCTTTTGTGTCTTGAGAAATAGGCTCTTTTTGTTTAATCTTTAGAGGGCCTGTCTTCCCGTGTGGTCATTAGGACTACTAGTGAGAAGATAACGACCCAACTGGTAGCAAGGAAAACCCACCTCTTTCGAACCACTATAAACAACTGTATTCATGGTGTAAACTATGGATAACGTGTGTTGATTAGTTCATACCGACACTATGTCTCCCCATAAACCCATTTGATCAAATTTATTTGATCAGTTGTAGGGCGTAACCCCTACCAGTTGGGAGCCTTCTGTATTTACAGAGCTGAAAGTGTCGCATGTATGGCCACATGAGTGGATGCCCTTACTAGCACCTTTTTTTTTTAGAGGCCCAAATCCTTCTAGTTGTTGGGGCAAGAGGTCGGACCTCTAGTAGCGGCCCACACACATACGGTTCTTAGTAGAGATACAAAGTTCACCACGGGGAGTTTTCGTGGGGACTGATGCTTGGCTGACCTGAGAAGTGAGTGCCGAGGGTGGAGCCAGTGAGGTCAAGCATCTAAGTATCCGCTCTGAATAGCATAGCCTTGGGGGTAAAACCCCATGTGGGATCAACAACTATTGTCTTGGCCAGCCATAAGAATTGTGCTTGACTTATTTTAAACATTCAAACATTCAAGACCAAACAGCAAAACATTGTGTCTTTTGTGTCTTCAAGTGTATGCAAAATGTTTTTACATCAAACAACACACTTTTCTTGGAGTCATTTTGAGTCTAAACACTTGCAAACATTGAGTCCTCATCAACACTGTGTCCTCTTGTCACGAAAAACAGTCAAACAGTCAGATTTGGTCACAATAAAATGACTTCACAGATTGGAAAAAATTGCACAAATTTTGCAGAAACGCGTCTGTGTTGGACATAATAGCGTCTGTGTTGTATAACCGCATCTGTGAAGGACAGAAACACGTCTGTGTTCCTAGAATCAACATTGCAATTTGTACAAAATCTTAGAAATGCGTCTGTATTAAACAGAGCCACGTCTGTGTCAGAAAACCGTGTCTGTGAAGTATACAGGTGCATCTATGTTCAGAATTGAAAAAATTTTACAGTCCAGCAAACAAACACAGTCAGTTTCAGAATTCTTGAGCTTCCTAGGTCATTTCTCCAAGGTTTCATTTAGCATTCAACCTGTCTTTGGGTCTCACATAGTCCATCATTTCTTTACACCTCACTTTACATTCACAATTGTCTAAACTTGAGTCAAAAGGTCACTTGCTTGTCCTCATCATACTTTGTCAACACACTACATACAACAACACTTTGCTAAGTGGCCCCTCATCAAGGTTTCTTACCTTTGTGTCTCATTTGGTCTTACTTAGAGTCAAGGTCAACTTACCTCATCAAGAGAAACTATCCTCTCTTTGGAAGTCACATGTACTCTACTACATACATACTTGGTCTTACACTTTGGACATTGCAAGTACACTTCAGATTCATTTACATTCCATCCAACCCTGGTCTTCCATACTTTTTCCATTTTCATCTAGTCTCACACATCTTGGTCAATACCTAGTTCATGCTTGAAACCCGTCTTCAAAAATCTAGGAGAGAAACTAAAGAGTCTCAAGAGTCCGCAAACATGAGTTCTTATGAGTATGATAATGATATCTTTTTCGATTCCGATCATACTACATCACCTGACATGGATACCTATAGAAACATTCCAAATGTTGAGAACATGGACACTACAAACAACAATGCTGCACATAATGACAATATGGAAAACTTTTCCATACATTCAGTAGATGTGGAAGAATCCATTATGAATCCCCATTTCAATTGATTGGTTGAGGAAATAATGAGGAGGGATAGACAATACTTCTTACAAATGATGGCACAAAGTGGAGCCAAGATACCTCATGATTTTGACATGTCTCAAATAATGGAAAATCAACCTTTGCAACAACCTCACTCCAACATGGATCAAAGAAGGCCTAATAGTGGAGGCAATAGAGGACCACATATGGTACCTGAATCACCATCATCTTTGTTTCAAAAACCAAAGGTCCCACATACACATGGTCAAGCATATGATACTCACCTTCACAAACCATTATGGAAGTCTTATGCAGAAAAATATGCTCAATCACATACCAATGCTAAGGATCAACCACCAAATCAATTGGATACTCAAAGGCATGCTCAAAATTTGGACACAAGGAAACCTCGCATCAAATTTGGGGGCAACACATTAGAACATGACATGCCTATAGAGTATGGTATACATGGACAAAATAGATATTTCGTTCCTCAATATGAATCTATACCAAGTGGTCCATATACGCAGCATCATTATAGACCTCCTCCATATGAAAATGTGTATGATCAATATCATCCATATATGAAACATGCTCCTCCTCCAATTGGTGCCTCAAGCATGGGGTATGGTCCAAGAAGTCGATCTCCACCTAAGAACAATTTGGAGCAACAAATCAGGGACTTACAAAAGAAAATGGAGGACATAAATACACCGAAGCCAACATACACAATGAGAGACATATGTCCTTATCCATTTGACAAGAGCATTCCAATGCCTCCATTTCCTACACACTTTGTGACGCCTAAATTTGATAAGTATAGAGGAAAAGGGGATCATAAGGTACACATAAGACAGTTTTTCACAGCTTGCATTGAGGTAGTAGCAGAAGAGACATATTTGATGAGATTATTCCCACAAAGCCTAGGTGATCAAGCTATGGAATGGTTCTCCCAACTTCCACCTGGTATTAAGTCATGGGGTGATCTAGCAAAGGCATTTATTCAACATTTCTCATACAACATAGAGACAGACATATCAGTCACTACTTTGTGCAACACCAAGCAAAAAGAGGGAGAATCTTTTGCATCATTTTTACAAAGATGGAGGAATCTAGCCAGCAGATGCTCTTGTGAAATTCCACAAAAACAAATGGTAGAGATGTTCACCCAGAATGTTAACAAAGACATTGGTTATGATCTAAGAAAATCTTGTTTGTCCACCTTCAAGGACGTCATTGAAAAAGGCTTAGCAATAGAAAAGGTCCTAATTGAAAAAGGAGTTATTAAGATATTCAAGGAAAACAAAGATGACTTTAAAGGAAAAGACAAGCCAAGATTTTGGAATAAAAACAAGAACACAGTCAATGATGGTGTTGTTGATGCCAACATAGTGCGACCCAAATTCATCTTTTCGGGATCAAGTTCTACAAACAATCAAGTGAATACTCAAACAACTTCCAGATCACAAAGGAAATACACTCCCTTGGGAGAACCACTTGAGTCAGTTTTCAAGAAGCTAGTGGCAAACAAAGTAATCACAGTTCCAGATTTTCCTCCATATGAACCAAAGGTTAAACCAAATTGGTGGAATGATGACGAGTATTGTGAATTTCATAAGAGCAAGGGTCATAAGACAGGAAATTGTCATCGACTGAAGAACATCATACAAGATCTCGTTGATAGGGGTGACATTGAGATTGAAGGGCACTCATCCAATCAAGAACATGAGATGTTTAAGGAACCATTCCCAAAACATGACAAGGGAAAAGATAAAACCACAGATGACCAAACCAACTATACCAGAGCAACCTATAACTATGATTCAACTATCAATCACATCTCGATGGACAACTATGTCTCTACCATTATCATCAAGGACAAAACGTCTGAGAATTCTACCCGGAGACCCAGGATTGTCCTAAAAGGTGTTGGATCTTCTTCCAAACCTAACTCTGAATGTAATGTCACAACCCACCGAGGTAAATTCACTTTGCAGGGTGCTCCAGCCAAGAACACCGCCTCCTCATCAACCAAACCTGAGTATGACCTTGTAGAATAGTTAGGGAAGACACCTGCGCTCATCTCCATCCTGCGCTCATCTCCATCCCGCGCTCATCTCCATCCTTGAGCTATTACGCATATCCCCCGCTCATAAAGCCATTCTTGACAAAATCTTGAGAGACACTACCATTCCTACTAATCTGAACGTGGACCAGTTTCAAGCCATGGTGGGATACCTTTCCATTCCACACTCCCTTACTTTCACAGAATCCGATGACGCCTGCGTAAGTCAGCCACATAATGCACCACTACACGTTGAAGCCTTCATACACAAACATTGAATAAAACGAGTCCTGATAGATGGAGGAGCAGGTCTAAACATTTGTACATTGAGCACTATTAAACAATTGGGATATTCTGATAAAGCTGTGAATTCTACAAATCAAATCACCATCAAGGCATATGATGATGAAGAATGTTCATCCAAGGGCACAATCACCTTACCTCTTAGAGTTGGGCTAGTTACAAAGGATGTGGTTTTTCAAGTCTTGGATCTAGATCTTACTTATAACATATTGCTAGGACGTCCTTGGATTCATGAAATGAGAGCAGTCCCATCTACATATCACCAATGCATTAAGTTTCCTCACAATGGAGTGGAGGTAACTGTTAATGGTGATCCTAATCCATTCATATACTGCAATAACCTGAGATCAAAAACTAAGACCATCATTCCCAGTAATCGTGAAGTTGTTCCTTCTTCAGCATACATTGATCCTAAGTCATTAAAACCTTCGACATCAAAACAAGGTGAGCTTAAAGGCAAGTTTCAAGACAAGGGCATGGGGGAATACACTTTAAATCAGACCATGTACTTACGACAAGTCATGAGTTCCCCAAAAGAATATGGAAGACCACATCCTAACAAGCAAGTATCCATCATGATACTCAAATGGGACCCTACTACCTTTCAAAGATGGGGCGAACTGGAAGAGGAAGATCTATACAAAATGCTTTACAAAGACATTGAAGATGACACACAAGATCATGTCAGTCTACCATGTGAGAAATATGGCAAAGGCTTCAAAATTCTACAAAAATTCAGGTATGATGGAAAAAGACTTCTTGGGTTACGAAAGGAAGGCATCATTGAACCTTTACAACCTGAATTGACTTTCAAAAAGGAATGCTCGAAAGGACTTGGTTTCTTAACTTCCAAGGTCCACACCCAAAGAACAGAAGAAGCCTTACAAATCAAAGCTGCCAAAATTCAACAAGAGGATCGCTATTCCATAGACTCCAACGAATGGGAATGGGGTTCAGATAAGTCCTCCAGTGACTACAAGCTCACCGAGATATTTAGAGAGCCAGATGAACCCACAGAAGAAGAGGAATTCTATAACAAGTTCAGAGTTGGTCAAGAAATAACCCATGAGGATTCCACATAGTCCTTGTCTCAAGGTCCTAGGTTGAAATCACATAGGATGAGAACACCTGTCCTAGAATGCGCTACTAGTGATGATAAAATTTGGATTCGTTCGCGATCGAGACTGATGAGGAGAGTACCATCGATAATTGCCTTGACATACCCGAATATAACTGCATCTTCACTCTTAGCCCCGCTAACTTCGAAGACATTGAAGGCCTTCCCCTTGTACACAACCAACTCATTGACTGGGATCATGAAGGACCTGCACAGTTTGACACATTCCAAAATGATGAAGCTTTTATTGACTATCTGGGCATACAAGATGATCTTCCTCCTGGGGACTATAAAGCGGGATACACTATAGAACTCAATAGCGTGGCATATTTTGGTGAGGGTGTCGGACCTTCTTGTTGCAAAAATGTGAAAATAAGAACAAACCAAGGGTCTTATGGCGAAAACCACACTGTGGCGCTGTCTGACCCCAAAAAAGTAAAAAGAAAGGACGTATCTAAGGGCAAAAACCTCTCTGAGGCACTCGAAGATGGAAGGCTCGACATTCTCCCAGCATCATATGAGGAAAAGTCATCCATGTTGGTAGAGGAGACTATCAAAACAAACATTGGTACAGAAGAGGTTCCACACAATATATTCCTAGCTCAATCATTGACGGAGTCAGAAAGGTCAAAATTCATAAGTTTCTTCAAAGATCGACAATTCAACTTTGCATGGTCATATGCTGATATGCCTAGATTAGATCTAGATTTGGTAATGCATCATTTGACAGTCAAACCGGGGGCAAAGCCAGTGAAACAAAAATTAAGAAAAATGCATCCACAAGTGGCATTACTAGTCAAAGCAGAACTTGAGAAATTATTGGACGTCGGATTCATACGCCCAATTGATTATCCTGAATGGATCTCTACCTTGGTGCCTGTTAGTAAACCAGATCGCAGCATCAGAATATGTACAGATTTCAGAGACATCAACAAAGCTTGTCCAAAGGATGACTTCCCATTACCAAATATCGACTTGATTGTTGATCTCACAGTAGGTCATGAAATGTTATCATTGATGGATGGATTCTCTGGTTATAATCAAATAAAGATCGCGCCCGAGGATCAACACAAAACATCATTCACTTGTCCTTGGGGAACTTTCTGCTAGAATGTCATGCCCTTCGGGCTAAAGAATGCAGGCGCTACATATCAAAGAGCCATGACTATTATCTTTCATGATCTCATGCACATAACCATGGAAGATTATGTCGACGACCTCTTGGGCAAATCAATAGACAGAAATACACATTTGTACATACTTTCAGTCGTCTTTGATTGGTTGGAAAAATACAAAGTAAGATTAAACCCCAAGAAATGTGTCTTTGGAGTAACCTCCAGGAAGCTTCTAGGATTCATTGTATCCAAAAGAGGAATCGAAGCTGATCCAGCAAAAGTCAAGGCCATCTTGGAGATGCAACCACCAAGAAATATCAGTCAACTTAGATCCTTACAAGGCAGACTCCAGTCCATACGAAGATTCATAGCACAACTTGCAGATAAGTGTAATCCTTTTCAGCACTTGCTACATAAAAACATCAAATTCAAATGGGATGATAACTGTCAATAGGCTTTCTAGATGCTCAAAGATTATCTTCTAAATCTGCCAGTTCTGATGCCACCAGTTTTGGATCAACCTCTGTTACTATACATATCAGCTACTCCAACAACACTGGGGGCACTCTTAGCACAACAAATTGCTGAGGGCAAAGAAAAAGCAGTATACTATATCAGTCACACATTGGTGGGATATGAGCTAAATTACACACCAATTGAGCGTGCATGTCTCACCATGGTCTTTGCTTCGTAGAAATTATGACATTACATGCTCACTCATAAGACCAAGTTGGTTGCAAGGATAGACTCATTGAAATACCTTCTCAATAAAGCAACACTTACTGGGTGATTGGCCAAATGGGTAATGATCCTGAGTGAATTCGACATCGACTATGTGGATAGAAAAGAAATAAAAGGACAAGCCATTGCAGATCAATTAGTAGACGCTCCCATGATAGATGATGTTCCTCTAAGTTCAGAATTTTCAGATGAATCCATTTTAACAATGTCACATGCAAAGCCATGGCAAATATACTTTGACGGCTCATACACACAGCATGGGGCAGGAGTCGGCATCCTCTTTATAATTCCTCAAGGGGATTCTATACCAAAATCATACCGCTTATCATTTCCTTGCACTAACAATATAGCAGAATATGAGGCATTAACAACAGGATTATGGATCGCAGTTCAATGGAAGATCCAAGAACTTCGTGTTTTTGGGGACTCTCAACTTGTCATCCATCAAGTAATTGATGATTACCAAACAAAAGATGAAAAATTAATGCCTTACAAACAAATGGTGGATGACCTGAAACAACACTTCACAAAGATAGACTTTGAGCAGATACCAAGAGAACAGAATCATGCCGCAGATGCCATGGCTACAATTGCTTCCCTGATCGATCTACCTCCAAATGAGACCCGCTATGAGTTCTTGGTGGATAACCTTTTGATTCCTTCATATGAGATTGTGCCTACTGAGATGATATGTGTTGTCGGTCCCGAGTCCCAGTTATATGGTTCCATTTTCACATACCTTTGTGACAATACCCTACCTCCTGATCTATCAAATAACCAACGTCGCACTTTCATTCGCCAATCCTCTCGATATGTCATTTTAGCTGATATCCTATACCGACGAGGTCTAGATGGCACTCTTCTTAGATGTTTAGAAAGCGACGAAGCTCAGATTGCGTTACGTGAAGTACATGAAGGGATATGTGGTCCACATGCTAGTGGTCCTACCTTGGCCAAGAAACTCATTAGGACTGGATATTATTGGCCCAATATGGAAAAAGACTCATATCAGTTTGTCAAGAAATGTAAACAATGTCAAATTCATGGAGACCTCATACATGTGCCAGCACAAGAACTTCAACCAATTGCGTCTCCTTGGCCCTTTTGTCAGTGGGGACTCGATCTCATAGGCAAGATCCACCCTCCTTCTTCCAATGGTCATAAATTCATTATCACTACCATAGAGTATTTCACAAAATGGATTGAAGTTGTGCCTCTCACACAAGTCACTGGAAAATAGATTGCTACGTTCATCCTCAACTATATCATTTGCCGATATGGTATTCCTGTTTCCATTATCACTGATAACGGGCGTCCCTTCAAAAATCAGGATGTTCATGAACTTTGTGACCACTTCCATATTTCCCATCATTTCTCCACACCATATTACCCCCAAGGTAATGGCCAAGCTGAGGCGTCTAATAAAACAATCCTTAAAATCCTCAAAAAGACAGTCGACGACGCTGGCCGTAATTGGCATATCCAACTTAATCCTGCACTTTGGGCCTACCGCACAAGTGTCTGCACACCTACAGGAGCTACACCCTATTCACTTGTCTACGGCGCTGAAACCATCTTGCCTATTGAGGTCGAGCTACCCTCTTTACAGGTCTCTTTGCAAAACATCATCAGTGATGAAGACTATAGGGTCTCTCGCTTACAAGAACTGGAACTACTGGATGAACGAAGACAAACTGCTTTTAATCATCTCAAGGCTTACCAACAATGAATGAGTCGCAGCTACAATCACAAGGTCAAGCCTCACACATTTGAGGTAGGTGATTTGGTTCTCAGAGAAAATCCCAAAAATCAGCAAGACAGAGAGAAGAAGGGCAAGTTCGAACCAAATTGGCTTGGTCCTTACATCATTACAGCAACATATGGATCTAGGGCATATCAGCTCTCAACTACAGAAGGTGAAATTTTGGAGGATCCTATCAACAGCATACACCTTCGTAGGTTCTACACATAGCTCTTTGGAGTATCCTAATTCAAAAAATACAAAAAAATCATAAAAACAAAAAAATCGTTACTTGGTGAAAACCTGGCAAACAGGCGCCTTGTGACACAAAAAATATTGAAAAATCGAAAAAACGTAAAGAGAAATAATTTCGTCCAACAGTGAAAACCACTTCGGTGGCACCCTGGGAAAGTACCATGGTGAAAACTGGGTCACCAGCACCATGCGTAGAGACATTGCTCCTCCCTCCTTCAGGATTCACTTTCATCCTTTCACTTTGCACACACTCACAACCTATTCATCCATAATAAACTTACACATTCCCATCATGGCTTGTTATTGATCTACCCAAGATTGGTTCACCATTCATAATAAACCTCCCTTTTCACCACCCTTTCCATCCATAATAAATCAGATCCTATCTGTGACTAAGGCAAAATCCTATGTCTAGTCATGGGTGTGGAATTGAAAACATCACATGTTTCGAGGAGTACAGTTTCTTACAGCTTTCTTTAGTCTATCCGCACACAATCCACAATAAAGCAGCATCTGCATCACCGGTCCATAATAAAGTTTCATCTTCTCTGCAATAAAGTATCAGTTTCATGGATTCAGTCAGTTTCAAATGAGACACAACAACAATAATGGGCTTCAACAAATCAAATCTTTCAACAGACTCAGACAACATATGGTTCCGTGCTATCTATCCATTTGTGAAAGTAAACATTGTGACCACAATCAAATACGACTTATACAAGTGACAAGAGACACTAAACTTGAGGACTACAATGGATGTTCGTGTCAAGTCTTGGTTTTCTTTTTGATTTTCATCTTTTTTGGTGACATGTCTTTTAGCTTTTCTGGGATGTCTCTGACTAGAGATTCTATCTCCAGGATGTCTTTGACTAGAAAGGCGAGGATGGGGTATCGTCACCTATTTGTATTTGCTGTCTGTGGATTGTCTCTTAGTAATGCTATGACTTGTCCAAGGATATGAGGACATTGTGAGTCTAGTATGAACTGGGACATTCCTTGTTTATGACTGTCTTATCTCCATGCAAACAGGTACAATGACTTTTTGGGTTGAACATATGCCTCGATTGTCATAACCTACTTTCCATAATAAAGCTCAATGATGATAACGCACAAAAAGCTCTTTCAATTTCATATCTTCTACCTTCCATTCCCCTTTCTTGATTGACCTCCATCGTTCTTCTTGAGTCTGTGTAGCCATGACTGAGTATAATGACACACCAAAAACATTTGCATTTCATGTAGTTTCACCTGCATTATCACATATTAGCATTTCATACATACATATAGATATCACAACTGCATCACATCCTGCACACAACACCCATTAGCACAATTTACATTTGCATTATCATATTCATCTGCATTACATACATTCACATTTGCATCATGCATACACATATAAAACATAAAAGAACAAAAAGATTGCATTACATCATATACATATTTGCATCCATATCATAAGCATCACATAAGAACATCTCATCACATAGGTACACATGCATATAGCTGCCACAAAGATGACTCATCTCATATATATATCATAAGTGTCATGATACAATGATGTCAAAATCATATGGCTACAATCACCCAAAAGTGTCTACATCATCATACAAAAATGGTACAATACTGATACATAGGGAGCCCTCTACGGCTATGATGAACTCCGTCCCTTAGAGCCGCCTGGCCTCGACGAAATCTGAGCCCCTGAAGGACCCGCCCTAGGATCATCCCTCCTGTCCCCTCTGTCTGGTGATGGTGGAGGACCCATAACCCCACCACTAGATGCCTGTCTCCTCCGGCTCCCTCCCGTAGCTGTCGCTATCCACGATGGTCTATGGAAGCTCCTCGCCCGCTGATCTGCTGGCACTGCACCATAATACAGATCTCGCCAGTAGGCAATCTCCTCCCCTGCTCGCAGGACGTAGGCATATCCGGCCCCTGTGTCCTCTGCTGCCTGTCTCCCAACCCTCAGTGTTGTCTCAGCCTCTGTGTAGCGCTGAATGGCCTGGTCTTGCTCTTGCTTAGTATCTTAGAGCTGCCTCCTAAGCCTATCCCTCTCCCTCTCCAACTCCTAGATCTCATCTTCCTGTCCCTGACAGATCTCCCTCAGCTCCGTCAGCTCATCCTCCTCTGCATCAGCCCCCTGTGGCTCTGCCTGTGGCTCCCCCTATACGGGTGCCTGCCCCTATGCCTATGCCTGTACTGGTACCTATATTGGTGCCTATACTGGTACCTATCCCTGTATCTGTCCCTGTCCCTATACCTGCACCTATCTGGGACCCTATGCTGCTGGCACCTATAGCGGCAATCCACTGTGACCCCTCACCACCCGAGCCTGCCTATCCTCTCCACCCTCCCTCCACGGTGCAACCCTCCTCTCTCCAACTGCTCCCCTCCTCCTCCATCGACCTCTGCCCCCATCATCTCCATCATCACCCCCATCCCCACCATCATCTCCATCTAATGGCTCTCCCGGATCCATTAGGCCTGGAAATAGATGCTCGACCCAGTATGCTGTGTACTCGGCATCCATGCCGGCATCCTCAATCTCTGGCCACATGTCCCAGGGTAGCGACATCATCTCTACTAGCTGCGTAACAACCTGATCATATGATAATGGGGGTCCAAACTGCGCCTGATCTCTCACAGTCCGTGCATACATGCCTGAGCCCCGTGGCATCCGCTGAATCCTGCCAAACTGCCTGCCAACCCTGTCCACTAGCTGCCTCTCTAGCACATAGGGTGTCCGCCCAATTAGGTACCTACTTCGGAAGGTGTAGGGAAGCTCTACCGCATCATCCTCCCACTGCTCACATCCCAGGTATGGCCTCCATATGACCACATCAATGTCATCAATCACCCGCTGCCAATGCTCCAGCCTGCCAATCCGTGGCTGCAACGTGATCATGTCGTATAAGTGAACAAAACTGTGTCCATGACCTCTACCTCTGAAGTGTATCAGTCTCATCACTAGCAGATGCTCATAAGCCCACACTTGCAACACTGTCACCCCGCAGCCCAATCCCACTGATCCGTGGTATACAAACTGATGCAGCTCATAGTAGAGGTGTGCCAGCACACACGGTCCCCAGGCATATCTGGTGTCCTGTGTCACCAGTGTCTCTAGTGCACCTCCCCAACCCACAACCAACCCCCGTGTCACCCTATCCGGACACAGGAACCCACTGATCGCTCCTCCTATCACTGCTGGCAGTGCTAGCCCTGTAGCTGTCATAGTATCCCAAGCCACATGTCCAACCCTCATCTCTAGTCCTAGGTCCTGGAACACTCATCTCAGGGCCTCTTTGTCTCCATCTTGACCATATGGGATCAGCTGCCCATTGATCGGTATCCTCAAGATCCTATATACATCCTTGAGGGTGACTGTCATCTCCCCCATCGGCAAATGAAATGTACAAGTCTCGGAGTGCCATCTCTCCACCAGCGCAGTCAACAGTCCCATGTTCGCTCGAAACTCAGGCACATACAACACATGTCTCAGACCCATAGCCTCGATCGCAGCTCACTCCTCGGCTGTTAGCTCAGGTCGCAATCTTTGAGTCGATGGGAATCTCTCCTATGACTCCAGCATAGGCAAATACTCCTGTAGTTAAGCAAATCAATCATGTCAGTCATAGTGGCATTCACTGTTTATCACAAAATGCTACTTTTTATCTACATGCATATGGCATTCTATCCTAGTGACACTCACTGTTCATCACAAAGTGTTGCTTCTATCCTAGTGGTACTCTCTGTTCATCACAAAGTACTACGTGCGTGGCACTCCCTATTCATCACAAAGTGTTACTCACATTTGCACTCACTGTTCATCACAAAGTGCTGCTCATATTTTAGTACTCCCTGTTCATCACAAAGTACTCTATCTTGGTACTCACTGTTCATCACAAAGTGCCTTGATCTATCCTAGTTTTCCCTAGAGGACCTACTTGAGTGTATCCTCTCAGCAGCTTATCCAAATCGACAACGTATGTTCATCACAGAACTGCTGATTTGACCTAGAAGACACAAATTCATTTTTTTTTGACACAAACACACTTATCTGACATAAACACGCATGAAGACTGCACAGATGCGCCTGAAAAATGCAGACGCGCCTGAAAAACATAGACGTGCCTATGCTCTGCACAGACGTGCCTGAAAAACGCAGACGCGCCTGAAAAACATAGACATGCCTATGCTCTGCATAGATGCACCTAGGCGACATTGACGTGCCTTCTTGGCACAGGCGCGCCTACACATCACAAACGTGGCCGCATTTGGCACAGACGTGGTTTCCATCACAGATGCACCTGGCACAAACACAGACATGCCTCTCGAGCATAGACGTGCCTGGCACCAACGCAGACACGCCTGGACGTTTTTGGATATTTTTTGGACCCTATTCTAAGCGCATTTATTTCCCTATCTACCATGCATTAATGACAATAATAAATGCATCAAAGTACGAGGAGGTTTGGTGGTACTTACCGGCTCTCCTGCCTCTGTTGGCCTTTGGAATCGACGAACGTGGTTGAATCTGTGAACGAAGGCCATCGCTGCTGACTGCTGCTGCTCTATTTTCGCTCTACACTCTGCTTTCGTGGATGTGTGGATGACAATGAGGATGTATTTCCCTCATGGTCTATCTTATAGACTGCCCTAGCCCTCGTTTCCCGAGTCAGTCTTCTTTATCCCGTGACTCTGTCACTTTATCCGGTCAGTCCATTCTAGCCACTCTTTCTTATCGAGAGATTGTCTGTGATCTTTCCAAACATTTTCATCCAATCTCTCGAGGGGGCATATCATTCCCATCTTGGGGCAACTCTGTATCAGTTCATATTATCTTCTTTGAAACAGCGCGACAAGCCGCATTGTCTCAAAGAGGGGCAAAATGTAGACACCTAAAATTGTCATGTCTAATTAAATAAATATTTTATTTATTTAATTATCTAAGCTTAATTCTTCTATTAATTAAATAAATCTTTATTTATTTAATTAATTCATTAACCTTTTCTACCCATGACACATGTCATTCATCTCTTAATTCATACACTACCTACCCCTTTCATTATTTTATTATTTCTTTTACCTACCCTCTAATCATAGCCGACCTCCTTTTACACCTCTCAATCTTATCCCTCCATTTCATATTGTGTCTTCTATATAAGGAGATGCTTCCTTCATTATCAAAACCCTAACTAATAATCTTACAGACTTGACTACACTACGATCCTACTTGCAACCACATTCCATTCTTTGTTGAGCTCTTGTGCACATAAAATCTAAGAGCAAATATATCAAGCAAGATCAATGGAGATAGGAAAAATGGAGATCCAAACCCTATTGGACATGTGATGGTATAATCTTTGTGATTTCATTTGATTTGCATTGTCTTAGGTAATCTTCATATGTTATGGTGGATCTTTGTTGTTGTTAGGCTAGGGTTTTGTGGTTGAATTCATTTAGCCTTTCAATATCGTTATTATTGTTATCCATTTTCACCATATACAATTCCTGCTATAGGAACTGATCTATTGTCCATGGCATAGAGCTTACCGTAAGGTGTATCAACATGCATTCCCAATTCTTTCATGACATCCTCTGACATGATATTTACTGCTACTCTTGAATCTATCATGCATTTTTTTAGCATTTTTGTGTTTATCAATAGTGTTAGATAGAAAGGATCTACTTGTGTGATATTTTTGTTAATAGATGTGCCAAGATACACCATAGGAGGATCTTCTTTTGATTTAGGATCTTCCCTACTTACTTCTTCAACATTAGATATGATTTTGAACGTCTCATTCTTCTAGTCTGGGAATTTCATTACCTCTAGCAGAGGCATAGATATATTTACTTGAGACAATGCCTAGGACATGAATGAATTACTATTCGAAGTGGGCTTACTTACTTGCTTCTTCTCCACAGGCTTAATTAGTTTTGGCATTTCTTCTTTCTTGGCCTGTCCTGGTATTGCTTCCTTTTCCTTTTTGGCATTTGCATCTTTGCTTTTGAAAGTGTTGTCTTTATTCCCATCTGGTTTTTTAACTTTGGAAAACACACTTGTTGGTTTTCCCTACTCATTATTTACATTCCTATTTCTCAGTTGATAATTGCTCTTTACTTGTTCTACTGCTGCAATAGTGAAGGCTTTCTTTTCTTCCTCAGTTAAGTTCCTTAATGAAGGCACTGTATCATCCTCAAATAATCTTCTCAAAGTTGGAATGTCCTCATCATCATCATCTGAAAAGACCTATTGTATACTGTAATGCTGATTTTCTCTCATTTGCTGCACATCAAAAAACCACTCCCCCTCGGATGAGTCTTCATCCCTTCCCCAATATGGATCAGATGAAAGAACATTTATAGTAGATTCACAATCCGCATTATGATTTTCCTCCTCTATCAAACCTTGGGCAATCATGCATTGTTCTACAACATGAGGTAAAATACAAACATCACACCATGGATATTCATCTACAAAATTTGTGGCCTTCTTCAGTGGATCAGGAGTTTCTTTGCTTACATTAGGTTTCACTGGCTTCCCATCCTTCCAGTTTGTGTTATATGGCATATCATGTAGCCTTGGCGTATTGTAATTCATTTTCTTATTGTTTTTATATGGTTTCTTTTCATTAGGATTTTTCTTACCCTTTAGGTCCTTAAGCATGTCCATGATCTGAGTAAGTTCATTTTTCTTGGGAACCCTAGAATTGTACAACTTTCCCTGAAACTTCCCTGAAACTTTCCTATTATTATCAATGGTAGCAGCTATCTTGAATGCTTGTTGTAGAGTATCAGGTTTATGAGACAAAATCTCATAATGGGTTTTGCTGTCAAAAAAACTCAAATAAAAGTTATTCTGAAATGAATCAATAGGTTTGACATCTCTGGGTATTCTATTAATACTTTATTAAATCTTTTATTAAACTCAACAACTAATTCATTTTGATTCTTCTTTATACTTGTTAATTCATGAGATGCAAATGATGCATCATTGTGATCTCCAAATTATTTCAAGAACAATGTTACAAATTCATGCTAGCTACCAATACATCCATCAGGAAGGCTTCTATACCATTCTCCTACATCCTCTATCGAAGATTGAATAAACAATTTCATGAATACATCTTCATGAGGAACCTCAAATTCTTCAATGGTATTTTTTACATTAACTACATGTTGTTCTGCTAAATCTATTCCATTTCTTGAGAATTTAGGGATGGCTAATCTTAAATCATTAGTGATCTGATTGAGATAACCAACAATGCCAATGAAATCCAACTGTCTATATCTTTCAATGATCATAGGCCATCTGCCAACCTGATTGTTTCTTTGATTGTTCATATTTCCTCTATTGAGTCCACCATTGCTGCCATAATTACCATTGTTCCCATTGTCTCTACCACCATTATTATTGTCATTATTTCCATTATTACGTCTATTTCCATTATTGTTGTTTCTATCTCCACCATTACCATTTCCATAATTGCCATTATTACCTCTATTATTTCCATTATTTTTGTTGCTGCCATACCCATTACTTCCTCTATTATTATTTATATTGTTACCCCTATTGTTGTTATTCCAGTTCCCATAATTTCCCCCATTTGCATTCCTTCTTCCATTTTTCTGGCTATTTCTTTGCCTTTCTTCACTTTGATCCCTATGCACATCCCTCCATCTTCTACTTCCATTTAATAACGGATTATCAAAAGTTACAAAAGGCTGCTCTATTTTTCTCATATGAGGGGGTCTATATTTAGGAGTTGTTGGCCTACTTCCCTCACCTTTACTTTCATCTTCTATCCTTTCTGAACTAGGGATTCGAATTGTATCTCTTTTTAATCAAAGCTTTTGTAATACCCAATCTGGTTGTCTCCTAAGAGCTTTTGCCATTTTGGATTCATCTCCATTTAAGTCAGCCATTTTAAGTATGATTTCATCCCATTGCATCTCCTCTCGTTCCTCAACTGTCAGGGTTTTATCATGGCCACCATTATTATCTTTTGCATTTAAGGTATAGAAAGAATTTTCCTCCATATTTTCAAATTTATTACCAGATGAAGAGCCATCCTCTCTACTAGGAAACTTCTTATAACCCCCAAATGCCATACTTGGTGTTGATTTCTTTTATTTGTATCTTTTCTTTGGACTCAACTGAACAAGATTATCTTGTCCTTTTTGCAGAGACCTTCTCCCTTGCATTAATTTTATTGATAAATGCCTAGGGGTTTCTCTTAATTTCTCAAAATACCAACTATTATTCATGTATTAGATTTAGAGTCGCTACCTCCTAAGAGGAACAATATTTTTTATTAATCTTCTAGGCTCTTCCCTCCAATAGAGTCACCAACTGAATAAAAACTGTTAATATAGAGTCGCCACCTCCTAAGAGGAAAATATTATCAACTTAATAGATCTTTTGGGATCCTCCCTCCAGTAGAGTCTAAAAAAAACTACCAAAGATTCTGAAAACTTCTTCTGAATAACTCCCTAGCAGAGTCTCCAATCTGTTGGTGCCCAAAACCACAGACTAGAAAACCAAAAACTTGTCTAATCCACAGTTGATCCAATCAGCCTTGGCCAATGAATAGGGATGGTCGAAGACCAAATCCCTCTGCACTTTGGGCTCCACTAAACCCAGGTGGGTGTACCTTACACTCTCAAGCACAAAAGAGGTTTGTTTTGAGTGAATTTAAACTATGGGAATTAGCAATTGCAAGGATGGAAAAAGGTTTTCCTACAACTACGCTAACAGAAATGCTTTTTATTGAATGCCTATAAAACTGATAAAATAAGTGTGAGTATAGTTGTATTATGCAAAAGATTTCCGTTAGGACTTTAAGAAAATTATGAAAAAGAGCAGTTATTATAGAAATTAGAAGATTTGTTTCTTTGATAAGGGCCTAATGCATACAAACTTATTCAACAAAGATTAATAACAGACCAGTGCCTTTATCTGACAGTTAATGCATAACTTTGTGGACAAGAATCATTATCAACTCAAGAGACAATTATAAGACAATCATTGTGAATGTTTCGTTATGTGTTGCATGAACAATAAAACCCCAATTTTATATTCAATACAACATCATGTGATGGCAAATCACAACAAATCCAAAATATTTATCAAGAGGACATATGATTTCATCAAACACAAAATTACACACAACGATCAGAAAATAAAAAAACATGAAATCTTGTATATTAACTTCTGGAATAAGAATGTACACAAAAACTGCACTTACAAATACTCCAATACATTCAGTTTGCATAAAGTAAACTTCTCATTCCTACTAGACCTTTCTAAAACATAACACTTGTAGCCTAGCTAGCAACTCCATTGTCTATCTTTTCATGATACAAAAATGACTCATTACATATATGTGAGCTAAAGTATTTGAATGAAAGGACACACCATTTCATCTTGCCAAACTAAACTGAACTAAAACCTAACACCTAACTGCTTAACTACTAGACACAAAATATAGTAAAAAATAAGTTCTGGCTGTCCAATATTGTGTCACACTTTTGTATATGCTCCAAATACTTGTTGTCCTTGTGAGTGCTAGTGTTGAATACAGTATCTCTGACAACAATCTCCATGGTAAGAAATATCTCCATCTGCTCACCTGTATCCTTCATATCCAAAACATCTGCCCAAGCAACATTAAGGGATGTGTTAAGTACATTCTGGCATTATGCAATCCAAATCTCTTTGTCCTTTAGCTACTCTGCATCATCGACAATATCTAGTAAACCATACCTAACAATATCTTTGCAATTTGTAACTTCTTGCTTAATGTCCACACCAAACCCTTTGTGTTTATTTAACCTTCTCTGGATCTTCTCAACCATTTTCTAATTGGCACTCTTATCTTTCAACAATGGCTTCAGCCTATTCAAAGTTCTTTTATGAGAAGCCATATTATCCAAGGTCTTCTCACAGTTCTTCCAGAATTCTCTGAGAACTTCCAACAAATGTCCAAACCTATTTGTTAACAAAACACAAGAAGCATCTACCCTGGCAGTCCTGATTTGCCTCTTTAAATTAATGTTTTCCTTCATCTGGTCTTCATATTTCTTCTTCCATTGAACACTAGTATTAGCTATCTGTGGTACTTCATGACCACAACTTCTCAATAGATCTTCATATAAACTTTTATATTTTTGATCCTCTTTCACCACACAATGCATTTGGGCCTTATTAAGTTTTGCAATGTCAATCCCCAAATCTGTGGTGACAATTGGATTAACCTCTCCCACTTTTAGCTTCATCATATGCCCAAATTCCTTATCTACATCTATGATATTGGGTCTCTTATTTGGAGGGTATAGGGTCCAAAGCAACATTTCCTCTTCATTTGGATCATACATTTTTCCAATAAAGATATCATCAACACCTTGTATGTCCAATTTTACATCCTTTCTGTCAGAATGCAACAAGCTATCAAAGATAAAAGAGGAACTTAAGTCCCACCCTGGGAACAAAATGATGTCTGCCTCACTGAGAAGTGGTCTCCCTCTCTGTGGTGCCATTGTGGCCACTTCTATATCAATATCTTTTAATTTTTTAAGCATTTCTGCTTGATTTTCTGGAATAACGTTTGGGATGTTCTCCCTCAACTTTTTCCCTTTATAATTGTACACAAATGACTTGAACTCCTTTGACTATATAAAACCTCATCTGCAACAAAAGCTGCATGCTCCTCAAGTCTTACATGTGCATTGGAATTTATTCTCACCATGATTTGCTCTTAGCTCTCTGCCACTTCTTCTAATTTATGTACATGGAGGGTTGATACAACTACATTCTCATCAGGCCCACTCTCAGAATCTCCTTCTTCTCTTAGTTCCTGAAGCCTTTGCTTCCGCTCTTCCAATTTTTGGTTCAATTCCTCTAAAAGTGCAGTATCCTCATCTTGTTCCTTATTTGTAAACAAATCTTCAGCCTCCATGGGTATATGCAAATACTCTCCTAGATTCTGGCTCTTCTTGTAGTGGTGGATATGCCCCTCTGGATCATAATTTTGATGGACTTGAAAAGTACTGAGAGGGGGGGGGGGGTGAATCGGTCACACCAAAATAGACACAACTTCAAACACTGACTGGTAGATGAACTTAACCAAACATTTAAACAAAATACATAAATAACAACATCCACTATAAGTAGAACATCCACCATAACACAAGTATTTATACGTGGAAAACCCTAATAGGTAAACACCACTGTGAGATGGAACTCACAAGGTAACTATTTGTAGTAATAGATAACTGATCGGTTAAGGTCTCACAAAGTGCTCTGCTAGGAGTGAATCTTATTAGAGATCCCAGGCTTGATTAGAAGCTTATACCATGTTAAGAGTACTACCCTGTTAGGAGTAACCTCGTTGGAGGATTTGAGAATCCAAACTAATGGATCACCTTGTTAGAGGATTTGTACAATGAAGCTTGTTAGAGCTTACCAAGTTAGGGGATTTGATTCTGTTGTAATGATTAGAAAACAACAAGAATGGTTTGATCTATTCTGAGTAGAAAAATACTTTCTTGATCAGATCATTCTAAGTACATTCAACACTGCTCTTCATCTTAACACTTATCACTTTTCAAAAAAATCATTCACTCTTTATGCATATCAGTATTCACATAATCTCCTCTTCTATATCAGTTATCAGTTTTTAAATGATTCACTAAGATGTATTTAAATAGACATTCAAATCTTATGTCGGCCATAGGAAATCAAACCACAATTTCCTAGGTGCAGTGTATCTAGACAAGTAAACATAACTCATCACAAAATTGACCGCCAAGAAAATGGTGCTGGTATTTCATCACAAAATCGGATATAGGTTAGAACAGTCAATACTGGTTGGAAAAAACCATGTGAACCATTGTCCTAGAATCTTTCGCTTGATCTCCATCTTCATCTTCATCTTCATTTTGATGCCGACTTAATGTAACCACATGTTATCTCTTATGCACATACTGGTTGACACAAAGTACCGGTTAGAGATAGACCTTAAGCATACCGGTTAACAATGTAAACCAATTAAAGTTACATCGATAGTCGATGTAATCATATGTGTGTGAGAGAGTGTTTTATCAATGACAACAAATGATGAATACATTACAATCATCATCAAGCCAACAAATGTTTCCAAGCTTGGTGTCCATACAAATTGTACTACTCTACCAGCTTCTTTTCTATCATCTCATAAGCCTTGGTAGATATAATGGTGAAGTCTCCAAAATGCAAAGTGTCAGGCATAAATGTCTGCTTGTGTGCACCACCCAAATGCTTTGCATTTGACATACTAAGTTTCCTAAGAATCTCTAAATAGGAAATCCTGTTAGGAATTAATGTAGGCAACATATACGGAACACCCTCAAAACCATAAACCCTGAAAAAAGTGAAATTCTGACATACAAACTAGTCACCCCAATTGTGACTGACCCTGGTGTCTCCAAAAGCATGGGGTCTCAATAATATCTTAATCTCAGGTGAGATAGACCCACCACACTCCACTCCAAACAACCTATACAAAGGCTTAACAAAATATTCTTCGAACAACATATAATGTGATTTGTCAAACCTTGAGTCCCACAGGAATACCCATAATTGAACTGGTTGGTTTTGTCCATCTTTGTTCTTGGGAGTCTCCCTTAATTCCTCTGGCCACAAACCTTTCATTTGCCCATGAAACAAAACCATATGCATTAGCAATGAGTAAAATTTAAAAGTAGGGTTAGGTTCCATTTGCAAACTCAAGAACCCTTCATTCAGCTTCTCTACCAAGTAAGTTGCATAATCAAATGGCCTTGGCTCATGCATTTGAATATCTGTAGCCAACACCAATGGGCCTATCCTTGTGACATCTAGGACTTCTTCCTCATGGACTTGGCCACATGCCCAGTATGTGTATTGCAAGAATTGTATGAATAGAGTAATTTTGAAAGGAGGACCACCTGCTCTGTGAGTTGTCCTTTCTCCTTCTTATGCATCGCTAACTTCCACAATGTGTGAATAGTGTCCATTCATGTATACTCTTCTTCCAAGTTTGTAAAAGACAAGGGCATGTAAGGCTAATAAGACATACCAAAAACCTCTTGAATGGTCCTGATAGATATCCAGATGAATGGATCCCCATTGGGCAATTGAATGCACCTTTTTTATTTGTTTTACTTCCTAGTAAGCAATTCAAATAATCTAAGATTCAGAAAAAATATTTGGGACCACCAGTCTGCCCAAATTTGTCATCCAAGGGTTCGACAGTGGCATCTCCTTGTTCCGCCTCAGGTAATGATATAAAAACAATTTGTGGTCCCTTATTGTTGTCAAAATATCTCCAACCTCTTTGTACTTGTCTTCCAATTGTTCCTTGGGTAGAAAATAGGTTTTAGACCTCCTCGACTTAGCACTAGATGACTCCATTTGGTCAATCATGTCCTAGTTCAGTTTTCGCTTTTGCACACCCTCCACAAAACTTCATCCTTTTTGATTTAGCAGACTGTGTGTCTGAAATCTCTATGTCCTTTCTTTTGCCTTGTGAACTAGAAGCCTCCATGATTAAATGCTTGAACTTTCAAATTACCCGCACTTCTTGTCTGCAATTTCAATGTTGATGGTTGAAAACACTGTGAATAATTTTGGCACGAAAACTCTTTCTTTATGCTAGATAGGCAACTACTAGAGTCTGTAACAATCATAAACTCATCAGATTTGCTTCATGCAGATCCAATCCACCTGATCATGAGCATTAAATAATGGTTGTCACATCAGATATTCCAATGGCTAATTGGCGTAACCCTACCCGATAATTCAATTACTTGGCGCCACCTGCATTTTGTGTTCCTTCAATTACCATTTTGTCTTTCTGATCGGCATAGGTCACTCCGATCAGTCCATCGGATCTTGCCTCAGCCATTTCACTTTCTTCCTCAAGGCTTGGCTTATCATGATGGATCCTCCTTTCCTTTCTTTTAGTCAGCTTTGCTTTATGTTAAATCAGGGAAAGTTTTACCGATGAATCCTCCTTCCATTTATCCCTCTGTGGCGTTATGCCCATCAGGCATCGACACAACTTTGAAAATGCTTCTCCAGTAATGTAAGTTACCCCGATTAGTCTTTTACTTCAATCCACACTTTACTTTCCTTATCAGGTTACTATGTTCTATGGGCATAGGTTTTCCTGATGTAATCTCTTTGTTTTTGATGAGCTCGTCTTCCTCATCGGGTATTGGGATAACTCAAAACATAGCCTCCCGATAGTGTATGTTACTCTGATGGCCTAGCTCCCGTTTTCGCTTGGTACCGCTTTATTGGAGAAAGTCTCTTTGATAGAGTCGACTTCTCCCTTTAGTCCATTGATTATCGGGGTAACATAAATTAGGACTTCCTAATAACCTGATGACATCACTATGAACACATCACTCCATATGTTGTTGGTAAGAGTTCCACCAATAACCCCATCAGGTATCGGGATAACATTTTTTCTTCATTCTCGATAGTGTATGTTACTCCGATGCCTCTAACTTCTTATCATATCATCGTCATAACTATCCCTGATGGATTACCACTAAGTCACACTTCTTCACATCGCTCACACCTTTTTGAAAACACTGTCGGCATGAGTTACTTCGATCAACACACTCTATCCTCCTTGGGCGATCTCATCTGGATGACTTATGCCGATAAGAAAAAAATTGCTTTTTTGCAAAAGAAACCCTTCTCCATGGATGCAAATTTTAATAATGATATTGAAAGGTTTCTCCCACACCATTGACATCTTTGAACATGTTTACAACCCTACTCTATGCTTATCTTCCAAAAATTGCTCTTGCAATGAAACTAATTGTGAGGATGAGAATTACCAGAATGCCATCACACTCAACACTTCCCTTGAATATGCCCAAGTGATGCCTTTTCATGAAGACACTACAACATATCACCTGCACATACAATCCATCAGTAAATGCCCTTATGATGAATCTATATACAAAAAGCATCCATATATAGCACAAAAATATTTTGTAAAAATATGTGCTAATAAGCTCAACTATTAAACCTGGAACAATTTATCGATGCTCTATCACTGCCAGTTAAACCCTCTGACCAGTTTGCTTTCTCACTCACTCTGTAACTTTCTTAGAATAAATTCTAAGGGAAATGATTGTTCTTTGAACTCAAGCTCTGTTCACTCTTCTTCTTCTCCTAAAGCATCAATCATTTATGTTTCGAGCTCATCTATTTATATTCGTGGATTCTCGCCAAGAACACATTCAAACATTGTCGTGTTAGGTTTTACCTTCTCCAAATCGATCTGAATCCGATTTGATTTGATTTGCTTTTCCAGGGATAATATTTTCATGACATAGAGCAATCAGCAGCAAAGCTTCGCATTCCAAAGTGTGTTTTCTAAATCTGGAGATCTACACCATGCTTTTTTGCTTTTCTTTGTCATTCTCCATTAATGGCTTTGTTATTTCCTTACCCAATTGGGTATGAAGATCAAATATTTTTGTAGGATCCGTTCAATCGCTTTCCAGCTTGCCTTCCTTGAGCTGCAATCCTCTGGTATCCTCCATGACTCGTGGGTCCTTCATAAAAGTTGACTTGCTCACTGACTTGTTACGTTGATGCACACTCCACTGACCCATGCAAGATCACCACCTAGCATCTAGCTATCACACTTGTCAACATCCACCTCTGCTTGGATTCCTATGTCAGTTTGACATTCTTTGTTGACCAAGGTTGACTACCGGCTCAATTCACCTTGCCGGTATGACCAAAAAACATCCTCTATAACGACAACACATCCTCTTGATAATTCATCTTGCCTTCTGGTATGGCTTCATGCCATCCTCTCTGTTCTTCTCACGGGGTGTTGTTGTGATTATTTTAAAATTTTGCCTCTTCATCACAAACAAGCAACCAACCTTCTATTGGAAACCAATAACACTGAGAGGGGGGGTGAATCATTGTTATAACGAAATAGTAGATTTTAGCCTGAACAAAACATTCATACACCAATCGGTATACCGGTATAAACAAAATTGAAAGAAGTAATGCAACCAATAATCCAAACACATAAATGAGAAACATAACACGCAGATTTATACATGGAAAAACCATGGTGGGATTTGTGACCCACAATATCAATTCACTGGCCATATAAAGAGATATTACAATATATGATGGGTCTGCACTTACAGGAAGGATTATAGCCTAGAGCACACTACTCATCACAATAGATGCCTCACTGACTAAATAATAATCCAGATAACAATCCAGAGAAGTCTGAACTACTTAATATAGCATCTCCTATGCTAGAATACAGTTCCAGTTTAAGCTCTGTGTGTTCTAGTTAAAACCCTAAACCTCAGTATCGGGATAACCCTTACAATGAATTCCTCACATACATAGTCTCTCAGAATGATTTCGTATCATATTACATTTCCATGTCCATAACCATATCCATATCTTTTAAAATGATCTATTAAGCTGACCTATATATACCCTAAACAATTTATGCCTTATGTTTGCTTATAAAGATATATACAATATCATATTTACATGTCGGCCATATAACATAAATGAATAAGCATTAAAACAATTTTCTGATGCCGGATCCAAGATGTGTCGGCCTCCAATACTGATGAACTTTACTATACCATGTCATCTTGCATTGTCGGTGACCAAATAAATCTTCTATCCTGCCGGTGTCGGTGTAGAGTCTTGTGAAGTTCCTACTAGTACACCATATGAAGCCGGAACCCAAATTCATGTTGCCATCAATGACAACATAGTGAAACCAACTAATAGAGTGTCAATTGCCAACACCTTCATCCCAATTTGTGCCTTACTGGTAAGCCTTCTTTACTGACAGATGACACAATTCATGTGTACCAGTAGCCTTCCTTCTATCTGCTCACTCACATGTGGATTTACATCATATGTCTTTCTCTTCTTATACCAGTCACCACTTCTTCCTTACCGATGACCTTACCAAACCAGTTGACATCAATGACAACTTAATGCCAATAATGCCAACAATCGCCCCCTTTGGCATTGATGCAACTTACTACAAGACTTCATACCGGCAGATTTCTCCCCCTTTGACACAATGACAAAGGGTGTTGTACACTCCCCCTTTGATCCATACCTAGCTCCCCCTTAGGCTGCTACCAGTGATTGTAGTCGGTACTGAGATGTGGTTCAAGAGTTATAGATGCTGCTATGAACTCCCCCTAAACCATATAAATCCTTCCTTTATCAAGTACATAAGGCAGGTGACACAACTCCCAACTTGTGTCTTAGGTACTCAAAAGTGCTTACTGATAATTGTTTGGTGAAAATGTCTGCTACTTGTTCTTTAGTAGGGACATAGTCCATCTTTACTTCCTATCCTTCAACCTTCTCTCTAAGGAAATGATACTTAATAGCTATATACTTTGTCCTGGAATGCATCACTGGATTCTTTGATATGTTGATGGCACTTGAATTATCACACTAGATGAGAATAGGATCAGCAATGTCCAGTTGTATGTCCTTGAGGGTCTGCTTCATCCAAAGTACCTAAGAGTAGCATGTAGCAACAATAATGTATTTTGCTTCAGTAGTTGATAGGGAGACAAAATCTTCCTTCTTGCTATGTCATGAGACCAACAGGTCACCTAGGAAGAATGCACCACCACTTGTGCTCTTTCGGTCATCAATGCAACCTTCCCAATCAGCATCAATGTATGCTTCCAAGATGAATTCCCCTTGTTTAGGGTACCACAATCCATAACTAAGTGTTCCTTGTAGGTAACTAAAAATTCTACTAACTGCATTCATATATGACTGCTTTGGTACAGCTTAAAATCTAGCCACCCTTCATACTGCTTGCACTATATCTGGTCTAGAGGCAGTTAGATACAATAGGTTGCCTATCATGGATCTATACAATGTTTGATCCACCACTGGTGATTCATCATTCTTTCTTAATTTTATTCCACTCACCATGGGGTACTTACCGATTTACAATCCTCCAGTTGAAATTTCTTCAACATATCCTTTGCATACTTGGTTTGTGAGATAAAGATTCCCATATCTTGTTGTAATTGTTGGGAGTATTTAAAGCTGAGTCAAGTTTATAGGCCTATTTCAAAATTTTGCTCTGCATGTCAGAAAAGTACCTAAATAAGTCAGTTTGAATGCCTAGTTAGCAAGGGGGTAAAATGGAGCCAGTTGATTTTCAGAGGGTAAGGCTCGGGATTCATGTCCCACACCTTTCATTTGGCCTATTTAGTGATGTGCAACTTTCAGAATTCAATTTGGATAAGTTTACTAGGTACCCATTTCGAGGGGTGAGCTGAAAGTGCATTCTAGGCACAAGTGCAAATTTTATTAAGTAGCCTACTTTGGGTGTTTATATCTTTTGCCCTGTTGATCGTCATGGAAAAATTCAAAATGGATTCAATTGAATGCATTAATGTGAGTCACCCTGCAAAATTTTAGGTCTTGACGAATCCATTTGCTCAGTTTTCAAAACCGAATCTGTTTGCAGTTTGTGTGTTTTGGCAAGTCCCTGTTTCGACAGCTAGTCGGAGCCTTGTTTTGCACAATTGTAAAACTTGCCTCAGTAAGCATCATGCCAAAGTGTTTCTTCCAGGTTGATGTCAGTATAAATGGTGAGCTACGTTTCAAATTTCAGGTCTTGACGAATCCGTTTGTAGTTTGTGATGTTTGCACAAGTGTAAAAATGTCCCGGTGAGCGTCATGTCAGAATGTTTGTTCCGGGATATTATTGGTATAAATGGTGAGATACATTTCAAATTTCAAGATTTTATCAATCCATTTGATCGGTTTTCAAAAGGACTCATTTTTCCATCAAATTCAGTTATCCGCACTTCCAGTGTTAGATCAGTTAATGTAGTCGTTTTGGTGAGCGCGCCGTTTGCATCCTGTCAGTCGGGTGATCGAACTGAGAATTCAAAGATTTAATATGTACTTGAAGGTACCTATGTTCCGAATTTGAGAGCCTACGGAGGTCGTTTGATATTTTTGAGAAAGGCATCATGTGTTGCCAGAACATTGACTTCATCAGGTCCGCAGTGTCGACAAAGCCAGTTGGCCGTTTTCGGAAATTAATATCTCTTCGCTCGGGACTCGTCTTGAGAAATCGTTTGGTAGATGTCATCCTTTTATATCAAAGTACATGCCTGTCAGATGGCGAGCTCCAGAAAGGGGTTTTGACAGGTTTGAAAATTACGTCTTCACGATTAAATGCGAAAATTGTGGCGTAATTGCCTGAAAGATGTAAAATGCAATTTTATGATCCGAAAATGGTGCCGATCGATTCTAGAGGTGTGTTTGAGGTTCCTGAAGCATTCCGAAGGTCAGTTGCGTGAAAACAAAATTTTTTTTAGTCGGACCCACTTTGAGGCCCGACCTGGCTCTTGCCTGTGCATTGTTATTTTATTGGCGACTTGGCTTTATGAGCATTTCTAGAGTAATGTTGACGTCCATTGTTGGAGTCAAATACTTATATGTTTCCCACCAGAGGATAATGCAAAAATGGGAATGCCTCTCTTGATCTATACAACCAAGGTATTTTGCATGCTAGATGTAAGCAATGGAGGAGTGTGGGAATTGGTTGATAAAGATAAGATAGAAGCAGCCATTGACCTTCGCGATGATGTTATTACAAAGCTTGAAATCCTGGATAATGCTCGCATTGATCTCACCCTCTCTGCCGCATGTAATGATTTTGGACGATTACATACCAAAGGCTGCCATAAACAAAAAGTATGAAAATGCAAATTGGTTGGTGTATAGCCATCTATCTAAGCTCACGTGGTTTGTGAATTGGCAATGTAAAATTGTTAAGAAAAGAAGCATAGCAATAGAAAACCATTGCTGGCCTCCTCTCATGTGATGGCTGGTGAAGAGGCTATAGAAACCATCAAGCTACAACAAGTGAACTTGGCGAATTTTCCCTCTACTGTGGAGTTTAGAAAGGGAAGGTAAAGTAGCAGCTGGAGTCTTTTGAAGAATGCAGTGTGCATGGAGTTTAGCGTGGTGTTTGGAGTGCTCCAGTAGTGATTTCTTCCTCACATGCCTCCCCCTTCTCTTTCTCTACTGGCAATGGATGGCAGATGATGGATGGCATTGAACAGCATCAGCCACAACAAACTTAAAATAATGCTTTAGTAGAATGCGAAGTATGGGGAAGGCACAAAATACACTCCAACAAATGCATTGGCAAGCTCACAGCCATTATTCCCTACGTGGTAAAAAATCTTCAAGCTAATGCAGTTAATGGTTGTAGATCAACCTCCTCCCACATGTGGCATATGGAAAAGGAGTTAAACCCCAAGGTATTAAAACAAACAATCTGAAAATCACCATTAAAAACTCAGAAATCTTCAAAATACACAGTCCCAGGCTTAATCGCATTATCCCACATGCACTGGGAAGTGTTTTATTTAAATGTTTATATGCAAATCCTTGCTATAATATAATGTCTAAGCCATAAAGGCTTTTGACGGATGGTGCCTATGGGCGCCCAAGGTGGGCCCACACGCGAGCACACTTCTCGAGGCGATAGAGGAGTTGATTGGATGGTGACCAGGTGGATCCCACGCGGGCATGCTTCCTGAGGCAGATAGGCAAAATTTTGCAGAGGAAGGCCGGGTTAATGAGTGAGCAGGTTCGAGATGGATCAACGGTGCGTGCTATTTCGCGAAGGGAAGATGCACGTAGTTTAAACCCCGCGAAATAGCGAAAGTGAACGAGAGTCGTCCATGTGTCGTGATAGGTGGCAGTCTAGCAGGCGGGTCCTGGTGAGGTGGCACATAGTTGGCGCATAGGTGGCAGTCTAGCAGGCGGGTCCTGGTGAGGTGGCACACAGTTGGCGCGCAGGTGGCAGTCCAGTGGCGATGACGTGGCGGCCAAGTGGCAGTGACGAAGCAAATGACATGGCGGCCGATGAGGTGTCATCCCAGGTGGCGTCCGGTCAACCCTATCGACCAATCAGATCCCGCCACGTGGCAAGGCGTCAGAGCACAAATGGAGGCAAAAAATCAAATTTAAAATGATTAAATGATATAGTTTAAACTATAGAGAAATTCGAAAAATTTAAATGATGGGTCCATGTTGAGGATTAATTCGCCCAGGGCTCAATTTTTTGCCAAAGTATAAAGTGTTATATGTTTTCGGAAAGCTCTCAGAGTGAGGAATCCAATTATGAGGTTAATTTTGACAAATGTGGGATATTTTAGAAGCAGTTTCCATGGGAACAAAATTCAGTTAGAGAGGAGACACTTGGCAATTCAGTTGCAGATTTGATTTTCTTCTCTCCTCCTTTTTATTCCGAATTCTTCTCAGTTGTAGGGGTTCCAATTTTTGAGAGATTTGCTCCAAGGGAGAAATCCAAAATTGCAAGTTCCAGTGATGGCATCCTTTTATCAATGCAAATGACAGTGTGTTCGTCTATGTTTTCATTGTTGTCTTTATTGTAGGTTTAGTTTCAGTTTGCAGGTTCACACATATGCAAGGCATGTGTGAGTTTCCATGAAATTGTCTCCAAAATGTACTCAGATTCATATAATTTCATTTTATCAAGGATAATTTGAGTTGTCTCTTTTAGATTCCTTTGAGAGTGTAATGTTGTCTTTTGGGTATTCTTCAAGGAAGGATTTAAATCCTAAAACCCGGCATTAATGATTTTGAATGCATATTGGATATCTACATATAAGTATGGTTTTGTGATAGAGTAGAGGATTGTATTAATGTAAGGCATTGATACATGAAAATTTAATGTTGAAAAGAACTTGCATCTGAGATTTCTCATCCAGTTTTATGCATGACTCTGTGGCCTGGATAAGGCACTGGTCTCTTGTAATATTGAAAGGTTGTCAGAACACCATTTAAAAATCCAAAATCAAAATATCTTTTATATTTTATGCTATGTGGAAGTGTCCCTCCATCTCATGATTCAAAATGTTGAGTTGCAAGTGTGGATCTAGCCCATCTACAGTTATCTCTTAGTTTTTGAACCTTTTGAAATCCATCTGCTTTTGATTGATGCGGTCTTGTGTGTAATAGGTCTGATTAAATGCATCAAAGGTATACCCGCCTAGGTTTTGCAGAGCCTGAAGAGTAGAAGGATTCATATCCTTGTCATGTTGTCCAAGTCCCGAGGTGTTTCATAGACTGAAATTGGCCATTTCATAGAAATATTTGCAGGTGTTCTTGGGTTATCACTTTTGGTGAACAACAGTAATAACCAATGAAGTATGCCAATTCACCAAGCATTTACATCTCAAATTCTGATTACATCTGACCAGCAAATTCCTTGCAAAGGGTTTCTTTGTTGCCTCCAAAAATAATGTCATCTACATACACAACCACAATGATCATGTGGTTTCCATATTTCTTTATATATAACTTGTTGTCAGCACTTCCCTTTTTGAATCCTTGCTCCTTCAGGTATTGATCTAATCTTGAATACCATGTTGTAGGAGCTTGCTTTAAGCCATATGAGACCTTCTTCAATTGACACAAAAAGGTCTCATCATCATGTATCAGAAACCCTTCTAGTTGCTCCATGTATACTTCTTCTTCCAAATTCCCATTTAGGAAGGCAAATTTTACATCCATCTAATATACTTTATAACCCTTGTAGGCAGAAAAGGCTAGAAAGACCCTAATTGCTTCTAATCTAGCTACCAATGCAAATATTTCTTCAAAATCAATTCCATCTACCTAAGGGTATCCTTTGCACACCAATCTAGCTTTATGCCTAACAATTTTACCTTCTTCATTCATCTTATTCCGGTAGACCTATTTGGTGCCAATGATGTTCTTGTCTTCTAGTCTAGGGACTAGTTCCCATGTCTTGTTCTTCTCAATCTGTTGCAGTTCTTCTTCCATGGCATCTATCCATTCTTGTCTTTTGTTGGCCTCATTGAATATTTTAGGTTATACTTCAATCATGAGGCAGAAGTTGATTTGTTCATCATTTCGGGTAAGTCTTCTTCTATTCTGCACACCATCACTCTTATTTCCTAAAATTTTCTCTTCCGAGTGATTCAACTGCACATACCGGTTGGGAGCCTTCTTGGATGCTTCTTTTGGTTCATTGGCCAATCTTCCTCACCTTCATCACCAAAATCATCATACCAGTCTTTTGTTGTAGCATTTGTAGGCCTTGCTATTAGATGAGTATCCAAGGAAGATTCCTTCATCACTCTTGGAGTCAAAACTACCTAGACCGTCCATATCTCTCTTGATAAAACACTTGCTTCCAAATACTTTGAAGTATTTGACTGATGGCTTCCGGTCATACTACAACTCATAAGGTGTCACATTCTATTGTTTGTTCTTAGTTGAACCCGGTTCAAGGTATATGTAGTAGTATGAACAACTTCCTTCCAAGAGGTGTCTGGCAGACTGGCCTCATTTAACATGGTTCCTGGGCCATCTCCTTGATTGTCCTATTCTTCCTTTCTATTACACCATTTTGTTGTGGTGTCCTAGGGGCTGAGTATTGCCTTCTAATTCCACATCTTTCACAATAATATTCAAATTCATATTATTTGAACTCTCCACCATGGTCTAATCTTAGGCATTTTAGTTTTCAC
This sequence comes from Cryptomeria japonica, assembly GCF_030272615.1. Classification (NCBI taxonomy): domain Eukaryota; kingdom Viridiplantae; phylum Streptophyta; class Pinopsida; order Cupressales; family Cupressaceae; genus Cryptomeria; species Cryptomeria japonica. The sequence goes on along the minus strand of NC_081414.1, from coordinate 478,159,822 downwards.
CCACTTTCATTCTCCACTATCTTCCTAAAAATCTTGAATCTGTTTAATGCTTGTGACTTATCTTGCAAGAAAGTGACCCATGTCATTCTTGAATAATCATCAATAAAGAGCATAAATTATCTTTCACCGGCAAGAGCTCTTGTCCTAGTTGGACCACAAAGATCTATATGTACAATTTTAAGTGATCTTGAGGTGTTGTGCTCTTTTATCCTGAAGCTCACCTTAGTCTGCTTTCCTTTCAGACATTCATCACAAAATGTGCTTACCAGTTTGATGATGGGTGGAATATTTCTTACACACCCCTTTCTTCTTACTGCAACTAAGTTATCAAATTTAATGTGGCCTAACCTTCAGTGCCACAACCAAGTTTCATCAACCTGTACCATCATGCATTGGGACTCATAACATTCCTTCAGATTGTAAACATTTCCATCTATTCTCTTTCCTTATACCACAACTTGACCGATACTCTCTTTCTTTATCTAGCAGTCGGAAGAGTCAAAGGTGAATTCATAACCTTTATTTTGATGGATGAGTTATCTCCAAATTTTACTGAACCACCATTCCAAACTTCAAGTTTGATAAATTTATTTTTATCATGGGTCATGTGGTTGGAATAGCCAATGTCTACAACCCATAGATTTTTCCTTTCAGCATGTAAGGCAATCTGCACTATCAGACTTGATTATGTCTTACATTTTTCTTTCTCAACCCATACCAGCTTGGTTTCCTTCTTCTTGTCAGCTGCTATTTGGTGCTCTAGTTTAACTACCGGTTCTTGATCAACGTCTTTCTTCTCCTACTTGATCTTCCTATTTTTATAAAACTTTTCTATATGCCCAAACTCTTGACAATTATAGCATTTCACATTTTCATTTAAAGATGAATCTTTGAAATTATTGTAGGGCACCGGTTTATTCTTCCTACATTCAAAACTCCTATGATCATATCCATTGCACTGATAATAGACAACATTCATATCCCAGATTGCATTAAAAGGATTTATACTTTCATAACTCATAGAGGGCTTATTGGTTAATCTATAGTCAGCTATTCTATGCCCAAATTTGTTACATCAGTAACAATAACCATGAAAGTTTGAAACATACCGGTTGGGTTGCCTTGGTCCTGCAAACGACTGCAACATCGAGGGTCTTCCCTTCATGCTGTTGACTCTGGTGAATCCTTCATGCTCAACTCTTGCATTTCTCCTTGGATCTGCATGTTGGTATAATGAGTGTGGCCTCTGGTTCATTGATTATGTATACCAGTTTGTGTGGTGATTTCTAACAACATTTCCATATGTCTTCTTACTGGTATCCTTGCTTACCGTAAATGTCTTCTTCTCTTCATCTTCATTTGAAGAAGTGAATCATATCTCCTTACCGGATGTATCTTTACTACTTGAACTTTGACCTTCTTCAAATCCCAAACCACCAGTATCTTTGGATTGCTTCTTGTTGCTTAACATCATGTCTAAGGCTTCAGTGTTGCCTTCATATTTGCTTCTCACTTTTATTTCTTCCTTGCTTTCTTCAAGCTCCTTTATGAGCTTCACTATTTCTACTTCCAGATCTTGATGCTCCTTTTCCTTCTTCATCAGATCAGAGGATGTGACTTAACATATCCTCTTGGCTTCTTCCAACTGAAGTTTCAAGTCAGATATAACTTGATTGGTCTCATCTAGGGATTGCTTCAAGAGACTTTGTTCATCTACTGCAGAAAGCTTGAACTTCTTGAGTTCTCTTCTTGTTTTACTCAGCTCCTCAAGAGCACTTATAAGCTCACCTTCTAGATCCACTTCGGCCTCAATGCCTTCTTCTTCCTCATCTTCACCAATCAGTTCATCAATTGCCATAAAGAGATTAACTTCTCTATCATTCTCATGGTAGTCATCTTCTGATGCACTTTCTTTGTTTGTGGCATCATCCTCAATAGTGTATAGGTTGTTTTACTTCTGGTAGCCTCTTCTTCCTTGCTGATAGACATTTTTTTCTTTGTCTTTACCAGCAGATCTGTTAAAGCTTCTTGACTCATCTCCACTGGTTTCATTGTAAAGACATTTTCCAACAAAGTATCCAACTTTACCACAGTTGAAACATTTAAGTGGTAACTTTCCTTTATACTTGTCAGATCCTCTTTTGATATTTCTGACAAATTTTGCTACCTCTGCATCAGAGTCTTCACTAGATCCTTTATGACCAACCACTTCTTTTCCCTTCTTGGTGGAATTTAATGCTTCCTCTTTCCTTGAGGATGTATCACCAATTGTTCTCATTTCATAGGTTGTTAGTGAGCCAAATAGCTCATCCATTGTGAAGGTCTTCAGATCCTTGGCTTCTTCTATGGCAGACACCTTAGTATCATACTTAGGTGTGAGAGATATAAGTACCTTCTTGACAAGAATCTCATCTGCAATTTCTTCTCCAAGTTCTTTGATGGTGTTCACAGTTTCATCAAATTTATGAAGGTAGTCTGGAATCTTTTCTTCATCCTTCATCTTGATGCCTTCAAGCTGACCCCTTAGTGCTTGCAACTTGGACTCTTTGACTTTTGCATCTCCTTCAAATAACCTCTATATTGTATCCCCCATCTCCTTGGTGGATGCACTGTGCATGACCTTGACAAACTCATTATTAGACAACCCACTCAAGATAGCATGTTTAGCCTTTGCATTGTTCTCATACTCTTTCTTGGCATCTAGATCAGTGGGAGGAACACTAGGGACAACATACCCATTCTTGATAGACATCCACACATCAAAACCAAGGGAGGAAATATAGGTCTCCATTCTTCTGCTCCAAAAGGCATAGTTGGATCCATCAAACATGAGGGCTTTTGAGGAGGCAGACTCATTTCTTGCCATTGTGTTCTAAGTCCAGAATCTACCCAAGCTTTAATCAACTAGGAACCTAGGCTTTGATACCAATTGTTGAACACAATGTACCACTGAGAGGGGGTGAATCAGTGGTTCCTAAATTCTTTTCCTTTTTAAAAAAAACCTAAGAATACCGGTTATTATCCTAAGCACTAAATAGTCAAATCGGCAAGACAAATGAAGATACCAAAAGAGACAAACACACAAATGAAACCCATGACACCAGATGTACGAGGAAAACCCAATATGGGAAAAACCTCAATGAGAAATGTTGTTGGAGACTACTGCTCCAATCTAGCCTCACAAGTGAAATGATGAATTACAAAAAATTAGGGCACCAACCCCTATTGATTTAGGACACCAACCCAAGGAGCACCAACCCCTACACAAAGCTCCAACTTGGTGATGTATATTGAAATACAATTTTGATACAGTTATAACTTCTGGTTGCAAATGAGTTTTGCAACACTTGATCAAATAGGTTTTTGTCGGTTAATAATATTCTCTTCTTCACTAGATCTCACATTATCGGTTATCAGATTACTCTCTCTGATTCTTGACCTTTCTTCTTTCTCTCTTAGCCTCACAACCCACTATGTCACACCTGGATGCCTTTTTAATCAATCACACCTCACCGGTTAGCTCAACTGTTAGACCTACAATAGTTTAACGGTACTCTATCATTGCCGGTTAAACCCTCTCACCGGTTTGCTTGCTCATTCACTTTGCAACTTTCTTAGAATAAATTCTAAGGGAAATGATCCTTCTCTACACTCAATCTCTCTTCACTCTTCTTCTTCTTCTTCTCCTAAAGCATCAACCATTTCTTTTTCGAGCTCATCTATTTATATTTGTGGATTCCCGCCAAGAACACATTCAAACAGTGTCCTATTAGGTTTTACCTTCTCCAACTCGATCCGAATCCGATTTGATTTAATTTGCTTTTCTATGGATAAGATTTTTATGATATAGAACAATCACCAACAAAGCTTTACATTCCAATGTGCATTTTCTAAATCTGGAGGTCTGCACCATGCTTTTCTGCTTTTCTTTGTCATTTTCCATGAATGGCTTTGTTGTTTCCTTCACCAATTGGGTATGAAGATCAAATCTTTTTGCAGGATCTGTTCAGTTGCTTGCCAGCTTGCCTTCCTCGAGCTGCAATCCTCTAGCATCCTCCATGACTCGTGGGTCCTTCATAAAAGTTGACTTGCTCACTGACTTGTTACGTCGATGCACACTCCACCGACCTATGCAATATCACCACTTGGCATCCAACTGTCACGCTTGTCAATATGCACCTCTGCTTGGATTCCTATATCGATTTGACATTCTTTGTTGACCAAGGTTGACTACCGGCTTAGTTCACCTTACCGGTATGACCAACAAACATCCTCTATACTAGCAACACATCCTCTTGATAATTCATCTTGCCTTTTAGTATGGCTCCATGCCATCCTCTTTGTTCTGCTCACCGGGTGTTGTTGTGATTCTTTTCATATTCCACCTCTTCATCACAAACAAACAACCAACCTTCATCTTAGTTTGTGCCTTGCCGGTAAGTCTTCTTTACTGGTAGATGACACAATTTATGTGTAATGGTAGCCTTCCTTTTGTCTACTCACTCACATGTGGATTGCCATCATATGTCTTTCTCTTCTTATACCGGTCACCACTTCTTCCTTACTAGTGACCTTGCCAAACTAGTTGACATCAATGACAACTTAATGCCAATAATGCCAACTTATAAGTCATCTCGATATAGATATTCTAGTTAAGTCTGCTATTGGAATAGATGTATCGATTCCATATTACACACTTGCTTTCGAAATAAGTTATACTGTCAGATCATGGGCGATTCATTATCTAGATCTTATTAGTTATACCGATAGGGACTCCATCTTCATTTTCTTTCATTGCCATAGGTTTCCCTGATGTTAGTTTCTCAGTTAGGAATTCATGATCAGAATAACTATTCTGATATCATTTTATTTGTTTTCCATCGATACAACTTCAACTATTGGATCGATGCTAATGTGTTATCTTGACTTCATTAGTTATTCCGATGAGCCTGCTTAATGCTTATTGATAAATCTCCTCTCATTTTCTTTTATCGGGATAACTCACATCATTTGGATAGCCTTCTAGTCCTATCTCGATCTTATATGTGATTTTGATAAAACTTGTATCGGCATAACATATTTTGAAATACATATATCAGAATAGTTTATTCTATCAGTATTACAAAATTATGCTTCTCTGCCTTTGGTAGTCATTCCAATAGACATCTCAAGTCTTGTGTTCGGTATAACTATACTGATGTAATGTTATCAAAATAGCTTGTTCTATCAAAATCATAAAGAAATGTCATTTCACTTTTATTGGTGATTCCGATAGGTGTTAAGACCTGATGTTCGGTAATGCTATCCCAATGTTGATGTTTATCATTGACTGGTTAGATCAGGTAAGCTATCTCGATATATACATAAAGTGTTTCTCAATGAAGGTTATTTTACTGATCTTCCTTGGGACTTATCAAGCATGCTTTACATAGGATCTATGGCATAATGGAGATGAGATGTGGGGCTCTATGCTAGATGAAAGAAAACTTATGTAGCTTCAACCTTTCACCCTTTTAAATACAAAAGCTTGGTGATGACTAACATGCCAGGGGTACTAAGCATCATTATGAAATTTCAGGGTTACAAAATTCTTATGATCCCTTTTTTAATGATAAACATGGTTATGTTAAAATTAGAATTGCATTGATTAGGTACATTTGATGGATCAAAAAATGACATATTTGCTAAACTAAACATAGGTTGATAAGATGAGGATAGTTGACCCACTATGGCTTGAAATTGATCTAGATTAATATCACTAGGGACTTATGATTCTATTAAGGTGTGATCCAATATGTCCCTATGGATATATGAATATAAAAGAAGGCACAAGATACACAATTATGCTAGAGTCTTCCTAAGATGCTTTAGGATGTCACATTGGATGACTTTTTGGGAAGAAGAATCCCTCTCCACAGTAACCTAATTGTGCCTAGTGTTGGCACCACAATTAGGATTTTTAATAGTAATGACATTAATTTATGGATAGGTTTCCTCAATGTGACCCACTATTGATTCATATAAGATAGAAAACTTACTAGTGTTGACCTTGGCTGCACAAATATTTTGAGATGATCCTTTATTTGACATAGAGGTCTATTTCTATCATTCTTGAGAAAAAGATCATAATAGGTACCCATGAATTGTTCATCAGGAGATGAGATAAATGGCCATCCCCAAACTCTCATTGTGTTTGATTAGATATGGCTAGAATTATTATGTTTCATGCATTTGGACATAGAATGACCTTTTACATGATAGTGCTAAAAGTACTAAATTTCTTTGTATCGTGCAAGTTTGGTTGCATTGTCATTGAAAACTATGGTATGTGGGAATTTAATAAGGTTAGATTCAACTGATTTTTGAAATACTACTTTGATAAGCTCCCCCAAGGAAGTGTACATATGTTTTGGATGATTTTGGATTATTGAATATCCTTGTGGTATAACAACATGTGTTAGTTGTTGGACATTTTGAAATATTGGGATATTTTTAGATGGTGACCCCTTATGTATAATATCATCAAAAGTGGGAACACAATGGAATTGTAGCTGAAAAAGACATTCTATAATTAATATTTATGATGAAAATATAAAGAATTTTTTTTTTGGTTAGGCCAATGAAACTACCTAGAAAGGCAACTCCATAATGTAAGGAAGGAAGAAAAAAATCCCCATTTTGTTGTTTTGCATTTGTATTCCCTTCCCATTTGTGGCTTGGAGATGTGTTGATCTTGATAATAACTTGACTATGTATCTATGGGTGCATAGGTTTTGGTTGTGTTTTGCTTCTAAGTTGTTGCTCAATTTTTTTAATTTGCTTCATTATGTTAATTTTTTCACCCTAACCATATGCTAAACCTAAATCCTAACCCTTATAACCATAATCTCAAAACTAATCCTAAACCCTAACTCTAACCATACTCCAAATCCAAACCCTACCTCAAACACTAACCATGATGTAAACGTCAATCATAACCATAATTCCAACCCTATCCTAGGTAACCCTATCCCTAAACCCTAACCCTAACCATAATCATAAACCTAAATTAAATCCTAATCCTAATGCTAATATTAGCCTTAATCCTAACCTTAACCCTAACCCTAGCCCTAACCAAATCTAAATCTTCACCCTACTCCTAATTATAATTTCAATCCCAACCCTAATTATAATTCCAACCCTACCCTTAATGTTATCCAAAAACCTATTTGTAAACTCAAAACCTGTTATAATTATAATCCAAACCCTAACCCTAACCATAATTCTACCCCTAACCCTAACAAAATTCTGACCATGACATTAAACCCTAACCATGACTATAAAGAAAATCTTAACATTATTTTCTACTTATAGTTAAATAAAACACTATTTTTAGAATCCTTGACATTAGAAAGATAAGTGTTACTTTTAGATATTTTACATGAGTTTCCTAGGGCCACTCATTTGTTATAAATTGCCTATAGCACTAAAATGTCCCACTTGTGAAGCATGCATTGAAGATCATAATTTATATATGAAGATAACATCTTGTTTAAACTATCCATTTTAAAATAGACCCGAAATTATGAATTATTAAAAGCCTTCATGGTGTAAGAAAAGACTCAATCATATCATCATATCCTTATCTACCACCTAGATACTTTGCACCATCCACTCTTATTGACTTGGCATATATTTACATATTTATATCTATCTTATATTTAAGTTGTGAAGAAGTTTATTCATGCAAACTAAAGAGATTACTTAGAGGAAATGTTGCATGATATTAAATGTTAGATCAAACTCTTTAATCAAAAGCCAAGTAAAATGGACAAATAATATTACAACACATTAATTTAGTGAAATGTGCATATTATTCTATAATGTCAAATCAATTTCTAATGTAGCATTATTATTAGATTATTATTTTTAGGCCTTGATATCTTCTAGGAGGTGTTCAAATAAAGTGTTTTGTAGACATTTTGTGCTTCAAGTTTACATAATAATTAAAATAAAGGAAAACAATTGGACCCAAATCGTATTTTAAATTTGAAATATAAAATTTTCTTTTGAAAGTATAGAAATGAACTTATAGTCTATTTGGCTCGTTATTTGAATCCTGCATGTGTAGGAGTGGAGAGTTGGGGCTACGATACATAAGGTATAATCCAGTTCTATAAGTAATCCCAGCAAAACCCGCATTGGTATAATGACTGCAAGGATCAATTGAAATACCAAGCTTCCCACAAAGCATCTAGCCAGCAGGAAATTGAAAAATGGAGGGAGAAAGAGGACAAACAAGTGCAAGTGCTAGCAAATCCACTGTAAGTGTTGCATTCTATATTTTGGTCAAATCCCATTAATCTTCAAATCCACTATAAAATCCTTCCAATTTAATAAATAGGGTTGAAATGGTAGTGTGTTTGTTTACATTGAGTGGGTAAGGCTTATTGGGGCAGAAAATTGCATTTTTTTTACAAAACCTAAGACAAGTGTTGTGTCATATGAACCATTCATTATAGAGCTCTTTAGATCATCAATTAAATAACTTGATTCAAATAACTTGATCTTGTGGCAAACCTAAAACAAGGAGAATGTATGCAATCAACCTTAATCAAGGAGACTCTATGATGTAACTATCTTTGTATACTTATCTCCTATTTGGGAGCATACTGGTTGGGTGTGGTGATGGAACTCATGTTACTTTGTATATGTTGTTATCAATTATACTCATTAGAAAAAAATATGCATATTATTCTAAAATTTCAAATCAATTTCTTTTTTTTTGGTCGGTAATAATATATATTTTATTATAAATACAAAGTAGTTACATCATGATGTTGACTGTATGTTCTCCTATCCAAAAAAATGTCATTCTTCAAAATTGGCAATTTATAGTTGATACAAAATCATTACACAAAAAATGCTTTTCTGTTACAACCTACCCCTAGATTTACTATCAGACGTTATCCATAATTACATAGAAAAAAATTAGTCAAAAAAGATAAAAACCACACCCCACCCTGTTTGTCACCATCACTGCAGCATTTAAGAAGCCACCTTCAACGCTTGACCGGTCTCGTTCCCTCTCCCAACCTTGACACCACCCCCACTCTTAGCCTCCTTGGTCTAAGAGTTCTTCTGGCTCCCTCCACCTCCTCCCTAGCTATTGCAATGACTGTATCCAATTATTTGATTTGAATTAACAACTTCATTGCCTCCCATCCATTCTTTGCCTCTACCTTATGATAGTAGGAACACATACCCGACACCCATCGAAGGAAGGGTATGATTTTTTATTTCACCCCTTCATCTTAATTTTCTTCTCCCTCACCTATATCAAAACCCTCACCTAACACTGCCCATTCCAAGCAAGTCTCTAACCCTTCATGAAATTCTGCTGGAACAAGAAATTCCACAACCCTATGAACTATTGCAATGCTTTCCTTCACTTCCAATCCCCAAGCTAGAATGAGTGAATATATATCCACTCTGGTATGATATCTCTATTTTATTTTTATAAACACCTTCCCCAATATTAGAAAAACACAGTGTGGGAGATAATCATCCTAGAAGTTAAAAAGACCTCTGAGCCATCTGAGTGTCAACTCACCCTGAAAAAAACCCAAACCTGCTTCTACGTCTTCAATGTGAAATTCGCCTCCATCTTTCTCAGGTAGAGATATCACCTTCAACTCAACATTCACCAAATCCCCTTCACTTCTCTGATGTATCACTTCTAACTTGCTTCATACACGAAATGCAAGATGAAATTCGAGGTTACTTGTATTTAAACCCAATATGCCTTTCAAAACTGGTGTCACTAATGTTATCTTTCCCAATTAATGTCTGTGATCGCCTTGTCTCATTTAGCTAATATTTTTTATATTTAATTTTTGTCATAGTGGGACATTGATCGTATGGGGAATGCTCCGACCCAGAGCACACACCGCAATACATTTTCAAACGCTTCTAATTGATAGGTTTACCTCATTGTTTCATGTTACTATCTCCAATTAGGAATGCCGATTTCTTACTTTCATTACCTGATCACATTCTGATTTTGATCACAATGTTTCATAAAGGAAACAAGTTGGGACTGAATCCTATTGTCTTGGAGCCTTCAAGGATTTCATACTACAACTCAATCCACACTCAATGATAAGTAGTAAATCTTCATTACATCACTCTTTCAAATCTGATCATGAAGGAACCAATTAATCACAGTATAAAGGACTGCAAAACTATTTATTTAAAACAAACCCTTAATGAGATGAACTACCATATATCCAGTAAAACATATTATCACTTCGTTAGCATGAGTGGTTATTGCATTCAATAGTAAAATGCCAAAAAATTATGGATTCATGTTAATCACTTGTCCATTAATATAACAGTGTTTTGATTAAGTAAAAATAGGTTTTTGAAAGGAACCTGAACCTTTTACAAATCAGGAGAGCAAAAGAGCTAGAAAGAAATGTGCCTGATCACTCCAATAACAAAAACTGATCCCATCTGAACAAAAAGGGATCTCAACACACATAACATGAAGAACCACAAAAAGACAACACAAAGATAGAGACCGAGACCAAAACCGAGATGGCTAGATATTTTTCATGATATCTTCAGCGTGGACTACCATCTGCTTCATGTTGTTTGCAAAGTTCTTTAAATCATCCAGCTCTTGATCCTTGATGTCGCCCTTATTCCTGGTATTGGCTCTAGTCCTCTTCTCATGACCTTTTTTGTCCAGCTAATCCTTGTCACCCTCTTTATCTTTGATGGTATCAAATCTGTTAATCAAAATGTTCATGTTGTCCACCGAGGCTTTACTGTGAGTTCCATCCTGCCAACTCTGCTGCCCAGATTGTTCATTGCAATTTCCATCCCTTTCACCTCCTTATTTCCCTCCATTTCCTTAACCTTTTTTTCAGTATCAATAATTTTACTCACCATGTTTTCAATGACTTCAGCATTATTAATTGCCACCGCCAATTCTTTGACATTTTTAGACAGGAGTTTGTCACCTATCGTAGCTCTTTTGACAACATTCATATCCTTCTTCAGGCTACCTATATCTTTCACCATTGTGTTGATGGTTTCACAAAAACTCTTAATACTCTCATTTTCTCCAACACAATCACTAGATTTGCCCCTTTTGTCATCTTGATCCTCTTTCTATTGACCTTGAGTATTCAAATCCTCATTGCTGCCCAAAACCGAAATATCGTCCCCCTCCTTACCCTGCCCATTATCATTTTTATCCTCCTCTACCTCCTCATTAGAATCAATCAAGATTTGATTAATATCTTTGTTACCTCCCCTGCTAATTTTCTTCTTCCTCTGGGTTTGCTTTCCGGTGCCTTTACCTTTCTTGTTTTTGATGAATTTACCTTTAAGGGACTCGGCCTCAGACTCCGAGATATTTGAATCCACCACTATCCTCTTCCTCTTTCCCTTGTTCCTCCCCTTTTTACTTAGCTCCTCCGACTCACCTTTAGTCTCTGAGTCAAAGTTAAAACCACTAACCTCACTCTCTGTGTTCTCATCCCTTTCATTTTTAGCTTTAATAGGTTTTTCAATGCATTTCCCTTTCATAAATTTATACACAAGAGCCATTAGACCTTGATGAAGAGTATGGTCACCCTTGGGGTCTTTCTGTATCTCTTTGATAGTATGGTCCATGGAACATGTAAGATAATAAGGAAGACTTACCTTTTCCCCATGGCGAAAATGGTAGAGAAATACAAAGTGGTTCTCGTAAGCTCTCGTAAACCTACCATTGAATGTTATATAGGTAATTGTAGCAAACAAAATGAACCTCCATGGCCTGCATATATGATTTGGGGAGTGATAGAAGTTGTTGACCTTCACCATTTTCTTCTTCTCACCTTTCGTGATAGGAAATTTGTCCGCTACCTTATCAGAGATGCTACGACCTCTATAGAATTTCATGTCCTTCGTCATCATCCCCATGGCTTCAACAATAATCTCCTCATCCGCAGTCATCATCTGGATCTCCACCAAAACTTTGCCATTCTTCCAATTCTTGATAAAGTGTTTAGTGACCGTTAGATCTCTCCCACTAAGCCTCTCCATAAACACACTTAGACCCCCCTCCTGAAGAATTTCTCAAACCTCTCTGTTCCATTCCGAACAAGAGGTAGGTTTGAACCTTTTTTTGTTCCCTCCCATTTTTCCTTCGCAATCACTGAATTTCTTTCTCTTAGCTCTGATTCTTCTTCTCTGATTTCTATAGTTACCTTGAAAAAAAACCCCGAATCCATGCCAAGAAATTATGAAAAGACACTTAAATAAATGCTCATCACTGCCATTGTAAACCTACATCAAAATAAGTGGAAGAAGCATTTAGAAATTATGGTTGATGATGCCACGTTGCCTCATCTGGATACGGTCCAGATTGAACAAGGATTTCGCTTCACATGCAAGTTCTCTCTCACCATTAATAGTAATGATTTCCTTCATCTGATAGGCCAGGTTGGCGGCCCAGTCAGCACATGAATTTGCTTCCCTATACACATGTGTGAAAACACACATTTCAAATGTGTCACTTATTTTCTTCGTTTCTTTAATAGCGTTGCTTATTGACCAAGATGGCAGGAACTTCCTATTCAAAAAATTTATTATATTCAAAGAGTCTCCTTCACACCAGACTCTGGTACAATTGGCTTCCTTTGCTAGGACCATCCCATGATAAGCTACCATAGCCTTAGTAACATGATTAGTTTGATTTCCTATAGGTATACATTTAATAATTTTGCATTTTCCCCATTCGTCCCTTAGGACCACACCACATCTCACAATACCAGGGTTACCCTTTGAAGCTCCATCAAATTTGATTTTCATCCAACCATTGGGAGGAATTTCCCATTTCACACCCTCTCTAGGATTAGTTTGTAAGTACTCTCGTCCTTTTAATCTCCACTTCTTGAAGATTATTTGATCATCCTTGTCTTGAGGGTTAGAAATACCACCTATGATATTAATATTTTCCAATATGTTTCTTTTTATTTTCTCAAACACAATTTGAGCCTTAGACACCTTCTCTCTAAACACTCTTTCATTTCTCTCGTTCCATATACCCCAGCACATATGGGGTAAAGCCAATTTCCACAACAAATTAGTAGACTTACTCCTTGATGGGTGCTGCCAATAATTGAAAACCTCTTGGACTGATTCTGGGAAACTCCAACTGATATTGAAGTGATCTAGACATCTTCCCCAGACATCAACAAAGAAGGGACAATGAAAGAGCAGGTGGTTAATGGTCTCCTCATTCTTTATACAAAGAAAACAAACACTAGGCATACACATACCTCTTTTTTTAAGGTTATCAATAGTTAGAATTTTATCTTGAATGGCTGTCTAGAAGAAAATATTAATTTTAGGGGTTAGGTCTTTCACCCAGGCCTTAGCCCAACAAGGACTATCCATTTTAGAAAATTTCTGATCATATAGAGAGGCCACAATAAATTTGCCATTTGTTGTGAGTTTCCAAATTAATTGATCTTCATCTTCCACCACCACCATGGAATTCATTATTTTGTTCAGACTTCCCAAGGAAGGATCAACTTGGGATAAATCCTTCCACTGTTCATCTTTCTAGTAGTCACCCACCATAGAGCCATATTTCTCCTTGCACTAGTTCTAAAATATACTCCAATTAGGGCTTTCACTCAAAGGGGACTCGAGCAACCAGGAGTCTTCCCAGAATTTGATAAGGTTTCCTTTCCCCATCTTCTATTTCACACCTTTGACAATTAGATCTCTTGTTCTAGAAACATTTTTCCAGATATTGGATCCAATTGGGATATCTTCTGCATTGAGGAAGCTTAGAAGTGTAAGATATTACCTTTTATACTTGTTGTCCCATATCAGTTTCCATTCTCCCTAGTTATTATACCCTCTCCAAATCTGTTTGGCCATAAGAAATTTATTCATGTCTCTTATTCTTCTTAGACCTAGACCTCCCTTTCTTATTGGTTTACAAATCTTATCCCATGCAATCGGATTCATTCTCTTCTTCTCCTTGACCCCTGTCCACAAAAAAATGCTTTGAATTTTTTCAATAGCCTCCGCAAACTTGGCATGAATTTTGAAAAGGCTGATGGCGTAAAGAGGTATAATTTGAAGAGTTGATTTCAACAGCTGAACCTTACCAGCTTGGCTAAGAAGAGAACCCTTCCAAACTGCTAACTTCTTATGGAATTTGTCCACCAAAGATCCCCAGAAAGTATCAGGAGGATCTTGGCATAAGGGGAGCCCCAAATAGGAAGCAGGAAGACTCCCCGATTGACACCCCAAAATGTTGCTTATTTTTATCTTTCTTCTCTCTGGAGTATTGATGAAGTAAATAAATTTTTTAGACCAATTAATAAGTTGCCCAGTAGCTGACCCATAAATTTCCAATGCTTTCTTTAAACTCCTTGAATCCTGCACTGAAGCCTTCCCCATAATTATAGAATCATCCACAAACTGTTGATGGGAGCAAACTTGATCCACTGAAGATGGTTTCAATCCACAAAACTCCCCCTTCTCAACCAGCTTTCCAATGCATCTCCCCAAACATTCCACCATGATAAATAAAAAAACCAGAGATAGAGGATCTCCCTATCTGAGTTGCCTTGAGGACTTGAAAAAAGGGGAAGGAGACCCATTAATTAAGACAGAAAAAGAAGCCGAAGAGACTAATTGCCTAATGAGACTAATACTTCTAGAACAAAAACCAAAAGCCGAAATAACTTTCATCATTAAATCCCAGTCCACTCTATCGTAGGCTTTCGAATATAACAGTGTTACTAGGGCATCCCATAAACTATTAAAACAGAGGGTTTTAACAGTTTTTAGAAAAACTACTATATCTCTTCAAATACTCCATGAAAATGCATAAGAAAGGATTCATTGGAAAGATATTGCATTATACCATCACTCTAAAATACTTTAAAATTCAAAATACAACATTTATGAGCCTTCTTGGCTCTTTGACAATCACAGACCCTTTAAACCTTTATGACAAATGAGGGTTTGATGGGTAAACTTTGTCAAATGCCCTCCAAACTGCTCCTCCACTCTTGACCTCGACCAAATATGGTTTTATAAACCATTACAAACTAATTTATAGTCCTTCTAATTTCTCCAACCAACTCATGACTGATGGATGACATTTTACATCTCTTTTGCACTTTTTGGCAATGTTGCAACTTTGCAACTTTTGCATTTTTTACACAACTTTGCCAACTTTGACCATATCCTTCGTGGATGTTTCCAACATGAAAAAAATGGACTAAATATAATTAATTACAAAATTTTTAATCCTTTTATGGATATTTTGACCTTAGTTGACTCTATCAAGACTTATTAGGTCTCTTGGTACAACATGACTCTTCAAGGCTTACAATTGATTTGTTTTTGATATCAATGGACTTTATGACCTTACAAATCATGTATGAAAATTACAAATAAGAAAAAAGAATTTATTCTGATCTCAGAAGATATCTTTATACTTGGTTGCCTCTGCACCATTTTATTATTTATTTTTTTTGTAAGTTTATTGGGTTAATTTCGATAATTTTTTTAATATTCTTGTCACAGTCGAATGATTGGGGAAAGGCACTAGCAGTAGAGGAGAGAATCCATAGGGAAGAGAAGTCTCTATTATGCGATGATGACATCACATATTCCACAAACCCTTTGGATATGATAAGGAAGACCAAAAAAATGCAACAAATAAATCCTTCAGTTATTATTCATAGTGCCTCAAACAGATGAGATAAGAGAAAGGGTTAAAATATTGGCTGAGAGAGCACAAAACTTTTAAGTTAGTAGTCATGAGATCTTTAATTATAACATAAGTTCATTCACGGTTTTATATTTTTTAATCTTTAATGTCATGAACTATAATATGTGTTGTTTTTACAGGATTTTTTGTGTCCTTATGATGTTGCTAGCCATGATCAGGGTACTTCAGGTGTTGTCTAGGGAGTAGGGGTTTGTACAAGTGTCGATCTTGATCTTCATGCACATACATCACATCATCTAACCCCATCATCCATGCCTATATTGTCAATTGAAATGTTGGCAACACATAACATGCAAACATCAGGTAGTGCACCCTCTGGCAGCGAACACATGCATCAGGACATGTACCTGGGGATGCATAAGTCGCTAGTACTAGTGATGTTTTACCAACATTTCTTGGATCTTCCCATATTACTAGTATGGGAACATTGTTGGTCACATTTGTGGTGACCGAGGATTTCGTTCCCATAAAGATAGAGAAGGTCCCAAGTACTTTAAAAATTTTAATTATTATTAAATATAAGTCAATTGAAATTTACTTATTGATCACTCTTTTTAGACTAATGATCCCATGATCTTTTTGTAGTAAATGATGTTTTTAATAAACATCTAAATGATATTACATTGGAGATCTTCGGGCCCACCATACATACACAGTTGAATGCCCAAAATGAATATTTAAAATATGAGCTCATTAACCATCTAGTTGTGTTGTTTGGTAATAACATATTCAATTGAACCAAGGTCCTTAAGAAAGCTAGTACCTATCTAAAGTATGTGAGGGACCTGTTGGCAATTTCATGGAATTTATTATGTGTTGCATTGATGTTTTGTCATTGATGCCAACACTAGCTGATTGGAAGCTTTATCGACACCCTTCTGGTCTTTGTAGGTTGAGTAGTTTTTGGTTGATTTGGATCCAGCATGATCTAGTAGACTCTGGTATATTTTGGTGATGAAATTGACTTGTTCATGATACTCATGCTCATATTTGGTCAGTTGGTTTTGGTCTAGTGATCGGATGTCATCCTGCTTGCTTAGAAGCTTGGCTTCTGGTTCTGGCGAGCGTTTCACCGGTAGATCTTTTGATGAAGATCTTTGATGAATTGCATAAGTATTGTTAGTGCATCTTCTGGTGGAGTTTCAGGATGTTCTTGGTGATCATGTTTGAGACTTGGCAGATGGAGATCATTGCTATATCGTGTAGACCTATACTGGGCCCCGGTTGATCTAGGTTATGGACCAACTTTAATGTAACGTGTGGATTGGAATTCTCGATGTATTTTCGGAATGTCTTATGTGCTGGATATTATTTGTTTGGTCTAAGGCCGACATGGTTTGTAATTATGTAATTGGTTTATTGTCTGGTGGCCGACCTGATTGTTTATGGTTGAGGGTTTATATATATAGATGTAAGATCTCATTGTAGATCATCATGGTTATGTTAGAGGTCATGGTCAAAGATTGTAATGTGTGAATAATGTAATATCATTAAGGCAGAGGATTTGGTTGATCATTGGAGATCGAATTGGGTTTATGTAAGAGGATTTAGTCCTCCGGTATTGAGCTTAACTAGAACTGTACTTAGGCATAGGAGATGCTATCTTTTGCAGTTCAATACTTCTCCGGATTGTAGTCTGGATTTATATGTAGTTAGTGAGGCTCCTTTTGCGATGAGTAGTGCGCTCTAGGTTGTTGGCCTTCCTGCAAGTGCAAGCCCCTCAATTGTAATTTACATACTTACTGCAAAAGTACTATATGACTGTGGGTAGGCTTCCCACCATGGTTTTTCCCTTTATCGGGTTTTCCACATACAAATCTTGGTGTCATGTGGATGGTATTTATTATGTGAACATTATTTATGCTTAATTGGTTTAACTGCTATTCTGGTTTTAATGTTTTGGGTTTCAATATTAAAGTTTAAATTGCTAATATTTCTTGTAATCTGTGACAACTAATTCACCCCACCTCTCAATTGTATTCTAGTTATTTGAACTGTCTAACAATTGGTATCAGAGCTTTGGTCCTCTCTATAGAAAGATTAACCGCTTGAGGAAGATCCTATGGCAACTAATTATAATACCCTAAAAATGGTCATCTAAACCATGGGGCCCTAATCTCGACAACATCACCAAGGTCCTAACCAAAGGCAATTAAATCAACCTTGAGCACATTATTAATTCTTCAATCATCAAATATCACATGGCAAATCAATTACTCAATATTAATTAAATATTTATTTAATTAATTGAATCATTTCCAAGAATATCATTTTGATCAATTATCTTATTTAATTTATTAAACATCCTTGCATATTTAATTAATTAATAAAATTGTCATTTAATCATGCAAAAGGAATTAATTTATTACAAAAGAGGAATTAATTAAAAAACAAGAGTTGAATTGAAAATATACAAAAAGAATTTAATTGAGAGAGAAATCAAACTTGAGATATTATTTCTTTTTCTAAATTTAGAACTTGAAATCAGAAAAACAATTAATTGAATTATTGAATTATTCTCTAAAATTGGAACTCAAAGCTTTTTAGAAAAAGAAGTTCAGTTGCATTGAAAAGACTCTTTTCTTGAATAAATAAAAGAATTATCTATTTTTATCACAAATGCATGGAATTAATTTATTATTATTTCCAATGCAACTTGGACTTCTAATTTGATTGCATTTCAATTAAACTATAATTGGAATCTATCTCAAGGTTAACTAAACCTAATTTCTCAATTATTTTCAATTAATTCTAAATTGAGCTTTTCTCTTGGTAATTCTCTATAAATTCAGTCTTTAGCTCTCATTCCAATTTACCCCAAAGATTTTTGAGAACACGCTTGGAGATTATTATCACGCTAATTTTGCTCTGGAGTCATTGAAGATTAGTGTGATTTTTAGATTATTTTAATCCATTTTACTCATCCATCATTGCTTACATCCATTATTGCTTGAATAATTGATTATTTGCTTGAATTATTCATCCATCTTGCATCCACATAGTTAATATCATATAGATTAAATCCTTCATCTTGGTATTGCTTATAAAAATCTGAGAGCAATCTTATACTCGCATCTTTTAGAAGGCAATTAGTCGCTTTGTTATGGTTTATTACTTATTGATTATTGATTACTAACCATGCATATAATGACTTAATTGAAGTGTTGTGCTTGCAGCTACAGACCACTTTTTCACACACACATCTCTGGCGCCCACCGTGGGGTAGAAGACTACATTTTTTGACCTCCAAGACTAATTGCTTTGTTTTTTGTTATTTTCCAGATTTCAGATTTTTTGATTTTTTGTCCGTACATCTTGTATGACAATTCCCATAAGTTGAAATGACAAATTGTAGGTGTCGTACGAACTGGAATCCTGTCTCGTACGAGTTGGGATCCTGTATCGTACGACTCTATTATTTCTGGTAAAAAAATTTAAAAAGAGGCAAATTTTCATGATTTTTTGATTATTTTGACGACTGACTGTTTATCTGTCTATCTTAGAATTTTTCAGAGCCTAATCAGCTTTTGTAGAATGCTTGTCAAAGAATATGCTTGTCATACAAAGACAATATGACTACTGATTCGTTGTCTTTGCAGGTTGCCTAAGGAGAATCAACTAAACATCGTGTATTCTTTGAATTCATTTTTTAGGAACCTAACTTGCTATCTGGTTAAAGAACAAATCTATCCTTTGTGTTTTTTTAGAAGATTCTGAGAGGTAGGAGAGTATGCTCTTGTCTTTTTCTAGACAATCATAAATCTAGACCCTTGAGGCTTTTTATTTGTTTGAGATTTGTACATCTTTAGTAGGCCTTCCCTCCCAAGGGGTTGAAAAAATCTTAAAGCCATTATGGCCGGTGTGAGGGGAATGACCTAAGTGGGAACGACTAGATGCCAAGTACTCCAACCCACTATAAAATAAACGTGATTTGATGAAAATCAAGTCAACGACAGTGCTCAGGAATAGCTCTCCTTTGTACCTTCGGGTATATTAAACCTTGGTTTTCAAGGCTGGGAGACCTCTTAATTGAGTTTATACCTCGACGTGCCGAATGGATCCCTGACTAGTTCCAATTAAAATTAGAAGCTACCTGGTTCACCTCCAAAAGGGAGATAATATTTGTGTAAGAGAGATAGTAACTCTCCCAAGATACTTGTCATTTCATGCCCCCATTAGCGTTTGGAGTCAGATAAATCCATTGCATGAGACTCAATGGCCGTATCCTGATTAGCTATTGGGTGTGTACCTGAGTCTACAAGCAAAGGTTTTCTTTCCTCACTAGAATTCCTTAGGGTTTGCATGTTGTGATTGGAGTCACTATACATACTAGTTTTCTGTATTTTCATCCCTGAAACAAAAATTGAAATACCAAAATTGGAGAAGATAAGAAACAACTCAGTGATTTGAAACTTTGTCCATGTCAGAAACTAGTCCATCCTAAGTTGAAACTCTGTCCACATCAGAAACTAGTCCATCCTAAGTCAAAACTCTATCCGTGTTAGAAACTAGTCCATTCTAAGTCAAAATTTTGTATCCTGGTCCAAAATCAGTCCATCTCAAAATTGGTCATACTCAGTTATCATACTTAGCAATCGAAAAAACTCAAAATTTCTAGGCTCTATCCTATGAACAGTTGTATGAGTCTAATAATTTATCATGCTACACCTGATCCTATGTCATACGAGTTTTTCGTTTTGTCATCCTAGACTTGATCCTGTGTCATACGAGTCATTTTAATCTATTGTCTGGTTCTGTATCTTGTTTCGTACAAAACAAAATTTCTCTGAGTCTTTTGTCATCCTACACATACCCATCTATCGTACGGTATGAGGTAGTAACTCATACGAAACAGAACTTTTGTCATCCTAAAACTACTAAATTATCGCCCGATTCAGAAAATCCTATCATACGAGTCTCTGGTTTTGTCAGAACAAAACAGTCAAACTTTCCTAAAAATAGCTTATAGCAAACATAATACTGGTTATCAATTTTCCTGAGCATAAATAGATCAAGACAGTGTACCTCTGCCATTTGTGTTGCATGATTTGGTCGATCATCTTTCAGCTAGTTCAATCAACTACCTATCAAATTTTAGTCACTTAGATAACGTCTTATATAGGATAGATCATTCCTGAAACTAGACTGAATCTTACACTACGCTTAGAATCAACTTAGATAAATGTCTTATACAGGATAGATCGTTCCTGAAACCAGACTGAATCTCAGTTGTTTCTCCCAAACAATACTCTAAATAGAACAACTAGCTCTGAAATTGATCTTGACCTCTGCATCACAAACAACTTTAGGTCACACTAATCCATAAAAAATGCCTACACAAACTAGAAGTTCTCATAAGAAAGAAGCCAAAGGCAAAGGAATACCCTTTTCATTCACCAATAATCCATTTTATGAAAGGGATCCACTTACTGACATACCATCGTCATCAGGTAGACCAATTTTTGATGAGCCTAAATCTCCCACTATATATGAGATAGAACACAATGATGGAAACAAGGACGATAATAAAATTCCCCAAAATGATAATGATTCCTCAGCATCAAGTGAGGCTAGCAAAGACACTGAACCTCCAGAAAAAGAAATCCTTGACTGTCAAAAGGACAAAGACTTTAGAAAAATGATGAAAGCTATCATGACCCAAGAGAAGGAAGACTATTTCTTAGAACTAGCAAAATAAGGTGCTAAACTTCCTACTGGATATGATGTTCAGACACTCATTACTAAAATAAAGAATCACCTATACTCATGGTACATAAAAAATTACTAGCCTTACGAATGGAGGTCACAGAACTGAAGAATAAGGACAAGTCCCCAAAACAATATTCTCTGGAAACAATATGTCCCTTTCCAGTTGACAAGAATCTATACATGCCTCCATTTCCTTCATGAGTGGAGATCCCAAAATTTGATAAGTATGATGGTACCTCAGATCCCCAAGATCATGTCAAAGAGTTTTGTGCCATCTATATGGAGTTCATGCACGTCAAATGTACCTCATGCGCCTTTTCCCAAGGAGTTTAGAGGGTCAAGCAATGGAATGGTTCTCAAGTCTACCCAAAGGAATAAAAACATTTGAAGAGCTAATCCAACTATTTTTACAATAGTACTCATACAACATTCGACATCCTATGACTATGATCGAGCTTTGCTATACTAAACAAAAAATAGGGGAGCCTCTTCTTACTTTCCTCCAACGCTGGAGAAAGATATTTTCTAGGTATTCTCAACCTATTCCAGACTCTGACAAAATGGATATATTTGTCAATAACTTAGTCCCCAAAATGAAATATAGTATACAAATGCAAGTACACCCATCATTTAAGAAAATGGTAGATAATGCCATTCGAATGGAAGATGTGCTCATAAACAAGGGGGATATCACACCTTGGAAAGAAACACAACCAAGATCTAGCTCTAAAGAGAAGAACAAGTATTGGAAGTTTGGCAAAGACAATAACAAGAATGTTGTTAACGATGGAGTAGTAGACACTATCAAAGCCAACTCAAAATCCACAATATTCAACTTGGCTAGTGGTACACAAGCACTTAAAGCCGCTGAGGCTGCAGCAGAAAATCCACCAAAGAAAACAAAGGAATGGTTCAAAGAAAAGCCTTGGCTTTCCAAACCTAAGTGTGATTTTACTCTTCTCGAAGAATCATATGAATCTGCTTTCAAAACTCTATTGGAAAACAACTTGATAACACTACCAGATAACTCCAGACCATATGATCTAGAAGTTAAACCAAGATGGTGGAGAGAAAATGAATATTGTGACTTCCATCAGAATAAAGGTCATAAAATAAACAATTGCATGAAGCTAAAACATGAGATTCAAGATCTCATAGACGCTGGTAAAGTTATTGTTGGGAATTATCAGACTAATGTAGATCATAAAGCATTTAAAGACCCTTTGCTTGTTTACAAACAAGGTGATTCTTCAAAGACCAAAGGAGGTGCCAAGGTAAATTATACTTATGCCAGTCAGGACAACGTTATCAACATGATTGAGCCTTCCCACTCGGAATATTGTAATGTGATTATAGTCCAAGATAAACAAATGAATCACGATATGCAAGAGCTCTCACCCGTTCTCAAAAGAAAGTCACCCTCCAAGGAGCTAGTTCTTCCAACCTGGCTCAAGCAACATCAAACCCACCAGCCTTGCCAAACAAACAAAAAGAATCAACCTTGGACAAATTTAAAAGGTTAACTTCATCATCATCTTCTGGATATAGTGTCGTTGAATAGTTGAAAAGGACAAATGCTCAAATCTCAATCTTTGAATTGCTAAAACTCTCATCTGCTCACAAAGAGATCCTAGACAAAGCATTGCTCACCACCAATGTTCCAAAAGATTTAGACATTTATCGGTGTCAGTCTATGGTCAGTCATCTAACTTCACCTCACTATCTGACCTTCTCTGAAGAAGATGATAACTCACTAAATCATCCACATAACCATCCATTGCATATTGAAGACATGATCCACAAACACAGAGTCAAACGTGTTTTGATAGATGGAGGCACAGGGTTGAATATCTATACTTATAGTCTGCTTACACAAGTAGGATTCTATGAAAATGTCATTGATCCTAGCAAGAAAATAACAATAAAAGCCTATGATGAGGAAGAAAGGACTTTTAAAGGTCTGAAGCATTACCTATCAAAGTGGGACCTATAGAAAGAGATGTCCTTTTCCAAGTACTTGATATTCCTTTGTCATACAATATATTACTGGGCAAGCCATGGATTCATGAAATGAAGGCAGTACCATCAACATACCATCAATGCTTAAAGTTTCCTTATAATGGAGCTGAAGTCAGTATTCCTACTGATACAAATGTTGTCTGTAATGCATTGACAAAAGGTGCAGATACTTTCGTGCCTCATAATAGGGCAGCCTCTCCAAATGGAGATCCAGAAGCACTAATGAAAGACTTAGAAAAGAGATTGAAGATTACAAATACTAGCATGGATGGCTACAAGATAGAACTGGTACTTTCATTAGTTTCTCTCCCTCCATCACCAAAATAGTTGGGAAAGCCATCAGAGGCTATGAGAACACAAACTTCAGCTCTGAATACTATATATGATGGTATCTTTGTACAGTATTCTACCTCCTTGGCGGATGAAATAGAAGAGGATTCTATTCTTAACTGGCTCTTTAAGAAAGATAGTCAAAATGAGGAGGTACGATATTGTGAGATTTCCTCAAACCAATATGGTCCTAGCTACAAAACGATTCAATGCATGGGGTACTCAGGTACTGGTCCTCTAGGCAAACAAAAGGAAGGTATTACTGAACCAATTCAGCTACAAACCAAACCCACAAATGATAAGGCTGGACTGGGATACAATCCGAAAAAGACATCAGACCAAAAATATGTTTCTAAGTCTAAGTGGCATAAAAGAATATCACCTTTAACATTACAGGAAGTAGACACTCAACAAACAAAAGCAAAGTGTAGAAAAGCTAAAGAGGAATCAATAGTCAAGAAAGAAGAAACAGTCAGTGCTCAAGCTTCAATGGTATCAACTACAATAATACAGGAAGTTGAGGTCCCTGAGGATATAAGAGATGAAGTAATAAGAATCAGAGAATTGTTTGCACCACTAAAAGTTCTAGTCACATATACTAGCAGGCAGCAAGCAGATGATTCAGAGACTGATTCAAACAAGTATGAATGGGGTCTTGACCACCTCTCAGACACATCCACTATAGAAACTCTAGAAGAGTCTAGCGATGTCATAAATGATGCTCAAGAGCTGATTTGCATAAAACTAGAGAAAGAAATATAGGAAATTAGACAAAAGAGACAAGCAAATTATGAACAAGGACTGAAAGAAGGAAGAATACCAGAAAGCTCCTCATCTATGTACCCCTATCCTAAAATAGAACAAATCAGGTATAACACTACACAAGAAGAGTTGGAAGCTATAGAACAAGAACCAGTTATCAGTCCAAAAGAAGCTGAATAGAGTAGATGACAACAAATCACAGAAACATCAAGATCATGTCAACAGGTGTGTCAGATACAAGTGACAAATGAACCACAACATGAAGGAACTTGCAGTATTAAAGATGTTGGTGTTGATACCATACATACACTTATTAAATCACTTGAAGAAGACTCGGAAACTTCACATGATGACTCTGATGACAGTCCTATTCAGGACAATATCTACTCAGCCTCAAATTTTGAATCAGCTGATACAAACAATGAAAATCTATCTACTGATCTTATCATTGTTAAACCACGATATGACGTCTAGTTTGGCATAGTGAACGATGTTACAAGTATGTCTATCAGATTAGATCAAATAAATATTAACGTGAACTTTAATAATCATGATCTGACTCTTCCTGGTCTCAAGACACTTACGCAATATATTCTTCTGGAACTTGACTTTTCAATCCGCCACTGCGATAACAATACCATGAATGCTCTTGAACCTATCCAAGATTTATCCTTAGTACATCCCGAATTTATTGAATGTACTTTACAAAACCAGCCCATGAATATACCTACTTTTTCCAATGACTATACATTAGCCTATTATCTCAATGCAGTTGAACCTATAGACTCTTCCACCAGTGAACAGAGTGAAAACATTAATGAAGCGGATATCAAGTATCTTAGTCCCAAAAACAAGAAAAATAAAAATAAAAGATCTAATGGCGAAAACCACATTGTGGCAGTGTTAGAATCTAAAAAAGAGAAAATAAAGAACATACCTAAAGGTGAAAACCTCTCTGAGGCACCTGAAGGTGAGATACTTGATATACTGCCAAGTCATTTCTAGGTCCTCCATATTGATTGAGCCAACTTAGCCAGTGAACATTGGGAGTCAAGAGACACCACACATCATTCATGTAGCTCAATCACTATCAGTAGAAGAATTGAGGGAGTTCACTTAGCTATTCTTAGAAAAGAAAATAAACTTTGCATGGACATACTTTGATATGCCAGGCTTGGATCCTGATCTCATTATGCCCCATCTTTCAATTACACCAGGAGTAAAACCAATTAAGAAAAAACTCCATAAGATGCACCCGCATGTGGCACTATTAGTCAAGGCTGAACTAGAAAAACTACTCAAAGCTGGATTCATTAGAGCTATAGATTATGCCGAATGGATTTCAAACATAGTACCTATGTCAAAGGCAAATAAGTCTATTAGAGTTTGTACTAACTTCAGAGATCTTAACAAAGCTAGTCCGAAGGACGACTTTCCATTACCAAATATTGATATGATAGTTGACATGACTGCTAGGTATGAAATGTACTCACTAATGGACAGATTCTCTGGATACAATCAAATCAAAATAGCTCCTGGAGATCAAGAAAAGATAGCTTTCACCTATGCATGGGGAACCTTTTGCTGGAACATCATGCCATTTGGGCTAAAGAATGCAGGAGCAACCTATCAAAGAGCAGTTACAACTATTTTTCATGACATGATGCATAAGAATATGGAAGATTATGTTGATGACACCTTAGTGAAGACTATGAAAAGATCAACGTATATTCAAGAGTTAGGTCCTATACTTGACAGAATGGAAAAGTTCAAACTCCAGTTAAATCCAAAGAAGTGTGCATTCGGAGTGACATCTGGTAAACTACTTGGCTATATCATTTCAAAGAAGGGAATCGAGGTTGATCCTGAGAAGGTCCAAGCCATAATGGAAATGCTACCTCTGAAGAACATCAATCAAATTAAAAGTCTACAGGGACGTCTCCAATCCATCAGACGATTCATTTCGTAGCTAGCAGACAAAACTCAACCTTTCACAAAGGTATTGAGAAAAGGAGTAATATACAACTGGGATCAACAGTGCGAACAACATCTTCAGCAGATAAAAGAGTACCTATCAAATCCACTGATATTGATGCCACCAATTCAGGGTAAACCACTAATCTTATATATATCAGCAATTGATTCATCACTGGGGGCACTTCTGGTGCAACTGGATGACAATAAAAAGGAACAAGCTATTTATTACATCAGCAGGACATTGGTGTCTTATGAAATGAACTACACTATAATAGAAAAAGCATGCTTGGTATTAGTCTTTGCATCACAAAAATTGAGACACTACATGCTAGCACATTCAATCAAGTTAGTGGCCAAAATTGATCCACTCAAGTATCTTCTCAATAAGGCAACACTTACAGGAAGATTAGCAAAATGGGTCATGATCCTTACAGAGTTTGACATTGAATATGTGGAATGCAAAGCCATAAAAGGATAGGTAATTGCTGATCAACTTGCTGAAGCTCCACTTGAGGACACTCAACCACTACACATAGAGTTTCCAGATGAATCTATAATGCACCTTACTCAACAACCCTGGAAAATGTTCTTTGATGGGTCCTTTACCCAAAATGGTTCAGGTGCTGGCATATTATATATTACTCCTCAGAAGTATTCAATCCCAAAGTCTTATAAGATTCTATTCCCTTGCACAAATAACATTGCAGAATATGAAGCTTTGGTGAATGGGATAAAATTGGCTATTGAATGGAAGGTTGTAGAATTGTATATCTATGGAGATTCTCAGCTGGTGGTTAATCAAATCAATGATACATATCAGACTCAAGATGAGAAACTGATGCCTTAGAAGAGGATGGTTGATGATCTTAAGAAGTATTTTGCTTTTGTATCATTCCAATAGATTCCTAGGTCTGCAAATAGAGCAGCAGATGCTATGGCTACCTTGGTCTATACCTGAGTTATAGGAGTCCAATTTTCTCTTTGATTTCCTGGTGGAAGAGTTATATTACCCCACTTATGATTCTCCTAAGACCCAAATAGTCTATTCTATTATTGGACATGACTCATCCTGATACAGCCACATCTATTCCTATCTATGAGACCAAATTATCCCTGGAAATCTTACCCGAAATGAGAAAAGAAACCTAACTTGAAACGCTTCATGGTATGTTATCATAGCTAATGATTTATTTAGATGAGGTTTGGATGGTACATTGCTTAGATGTCTAGAAACTGAAGAATCTAAACGTGCATTATCGGAAGTCCATGAAGGTATTTGTGGATCTCATTCGAATGGCCTTACTTTAGCTCGGAAACTACTACAGGATGGCTACTACTGGCCAGACATGGAAAAAGACGCCATCCAATTTGCTAAGACTTGTGAGAAATGTCAGCTTCATGGAAATCTCATACATGCCCCGGCAAGGGACCTCATACCATTTATAACACACTGGCCTTTTCAACAATGGGCCTTTGATCTCATTGGTCAGATATATCCTGCTTCATCCAGTAGACATAAATTCATTATAACTGTAGCGTCCTAAAATTGTGACACTTGCAATTTCGACTGCATTTGGGTCTTCACGATGGGGACGCAACACTAAACCTGAATGGAGACCCCGAAACTTGTTCATGACATCAAAAACTGCATTTTTCCAGCACTCTGGCCTGATCCTCCTTGCACCCCGCTGTCCCGGGAGGTGGGACCAGAGTGCCCAGCGCCCTGGTCCTTCAAGACTAGGGTGCCTAGTGCCCTGGTCCCCCAGGACCATGGCGCCCAGCGCCCTGGTCCCTGGCCCTATTTTGGGCCCGGTCTCCTATGGGACTTCGGGCCTTTTTGTTTGCAATTTGGAAAATAACATTTCCTGGTCGGCCTAAGGTCGGGAAAATCAGTCTTTTAACCCTAATTGGCAAGTATATAAACTACTTTTCCTCTCTCATTTTGGAGAGGAGGAAAAAGGCATGGAAACGATATTCAAACATTCAAGTATTCAAGCATTCAAACATTCAAGCATTCCTTCAAGCAATTGATCATTCTAAGTCTCCATTCAAGGCTAAGTGTTGCATTCAAGACAAGGATTCAACCATTGAAGAGGAGATCACATACTACAACATACAACATACAACAAACAACAACATCTATACCTTCGCATATAAGGATACAAACATCCTTACAACAAGGTATTAGTACTTGTTTTACATTACAGTCATTTACATTTACAACATTTCTCATTTCTTGGTTAATTCCAAAACCGGGGTTTGACCTAAGGGCAAACCCCTAATCCCTAACCCCCCAATCGTCTTCACTTTTCTGTGTGTAGGTTGCAGGTACGTAGCTGAAATTGAAGATCTGGAATCCTTGTGCAGAGACGAACAGATCCCCCTTCATTTCGCGGATTTTTCGGAGGACCGTGTGCACGCCGGGCACCATCGTCCTGTCAACTTTTGCTCAAATTTGCAGGACAACGCTGTCTTGACATTTTACTACTAATTCCAGGTCCGCAGCTTCATATCATATCCCTATCTCTATTTATAAGTGAATCTTTCTTGCTTCTACATGCATTCCTAGTTCAATCTTTCTATCTACATTCTTTACAAAAGAGGGTATCCTTGCTATCACAACCCTTGAAACTCATATAGAATCCAATCTTGCATTGTGTGGGATTGGATCTTGTGGGTTTCAACCCCTCTTTTGAATGTAAAGTATCTCCCGAGTGAAAACCATCAACCCTAGTGACTCTCCCTTCTCTATCCTCGGAGTTGGGGAGGGGAGAACGACTAGGGTTCGATTTTTCCGCTTTACATTTTGGTGAACCCGACGTGAACATCCTTTCTGATTATTCATAGTTAGATCTGAAAATTGGATTCCTTGATTACATTTCCATGTTTGATCTTTTGCAAAATTTTAGAGGTTAATTGCATAAAAACCCTAAATTTTCTTTTTAAGTAATTGAACTTGTGAAATGTTTAATTGTTAATGCTTGTTTTAGATCTGCCCTTCTATTACAAATTATCAATTCATATTTGTGCGTTAATTTTGAAAATTAAGTGGTTAAGTGTCAAAACCCTAATTTTTGAAACCTTCTTGGTTCAACCTTTGACTGATAATTTCACTGATCAAAACATCTCCAAATCGGCTGTAACTTTGGATTCCGCAATAAAATCACAATATCTTTCATCCCTGAAAATTTGGGAAAAAGTTGCGAGGACCGTGTGCACCCCGAGCGCCATCGTCCTCGACATTTTTTTCGAAATTTCGGGAGCTAGATCTTACTATATTTTTCTTCTAAAATCCAGAATTTTGGCTGATTTTATCAATTTTAACACCTTCAAAATTACAGTCAAAGTTGGTCTAGCGATTGCTTGGATTGAGGCTTCTAATCATTCAAAAATTGTTGAAACTGAAATTCATGTCAAAATTGTGTTTCTTACAGTCCTAAATTTGAAAAGTGTGTTATCATTCATTCGAAATTTCAGTGATTCATTCAAATTTTTGCAATTTGTGACTTTTGAAATTAAGCGCTTAATTACAACAACTTTGATTTCCGCTTTCAAAATTGAATTTTGCCTGAAATTGAGTCAACTTTCAAATTTCAAAACTTGCATTGCTTTTGGTATTCCCTCTAAAATCATAAAATTCAAAATTTCAGTTTCCCTCTCTTTTTCAAAATTCAAATTTTACATTTTTCAACAATCTTGGTAGGGTTCAATTTTGAGATTGCAACTTTAATTTGGCCTATCTACAGATCGTAAAATCACTCAATTTTTTCAGGTTAGCTGCAAAATCATCATAACTTTCATCCCTGAAAATTTCGAAAAAAGTTGCGAGGACCGTGTGCACCCCGAGCGCCACGGTCCTGGATATTTTTTCCGAAATTTCGGGAGATTGTCCTGATTGTATTTAACAGCTTAAATCTAGGAGATTGGCTGATTTTATTGAAATTTGCTACCTCTAAAATTCAAAATCTTCTCTCTTTCTTTAGTGCATGAGTTTTACAACAATAAGCCCTATTCCCGTTAGACGAAGCCTTAGAATTAAGTCTTTCCAAGGTTTAATTACTGAGGAGGTGGAACCTAATTTGAATGGTCTTTTTAACGAGGACATGGGTAATTCCTCTAATCCTCTTAATGATGAAGAAGCTCTCCATGAGGTTTCTGTAGAACAACTTTCCAAATTGGATAACCAATTTGATGATTTTCGACAATGGATGTCTCAAGAATACCCTGATAGTCAAGCTCTTCCTTTAATTGAGGGTCTAAAACGTATGCTTCAAAGTGATAAGAATGGAATTGATATTTTGCGTGGTATTGCACACATTGTGGATTCGAATGTGATGCCTATGAAAAGTTGTGCCGAAACCTTAGGTTATACACAACCTCCTACTCAAGAAAATCATTCTATTCCTTTGACGACTCCTATTGCTAGTATACCTACTTTTACATCAAACATAATGACTACTTCAATACAAGACATTCCTCCTATGATTACTAATCATGGGGGCAATCCTTCTTCTTCAATCAACCCTCTTCCTTCATTCAATCCAATTTCTTCATTCATTCCTTCAATAAGTGTTCCTATTATATCACCACAAATGAACATGACGCAAGGGGGCAATTCGTTTAATCATTCCATTCCTCATTGTAGTGTTCCTCCTGTCCAATCATCTCCTATGACTAATTATCATAGTGTCCCACCACCTTACTCTCTACCTTCTTTCAATAACATAACACCTCCATCACAATCTAACACATCTAATATGAACTCTTCGACTGAAGCGACCATTAACAATCTTGCACAAACTGTCTGTTCTTTACAGCAACAAATTGCCTCTATGAATCAATCTAAGTTTAGTGTGCCCACATTTGATGTTGCGAGTCCACTCTCTTTTGACATTGTTCGAGCTATTCCCCCTAAACATGTTGAAATTCCGCATTTGGAGCTTTATAATGGTAAGGGTGATCCTCTAACACATGTTAAGACCTTTCAAACAATATGTACTGATTTTGCTTATGACCAAAGGTTGCTTGCAAAACTGTTTACTAGAACATTAAGAGACAAAGCCCTACAATGGTATTGCTCGTTGCCTTCCTATTCTATTACTTCTTTCGAACAACTTGCAAATGCTTTCATTCAACAATTTCAAAACAATATAAGTCCTAAAGTTACTTTGATTGATTTAATGCATTGTAAACAAGGTGTTAAAGAAAAAGTGACTGATTTCATTGGTAGATATAAACATTTGTATGCTCAGATTTCTTTTCCAGTGCCTAACAATGATATTCAAAGAATCTTTATTTCTAATTTACAAAAAGACATTAGAGAAAAACTCTTGTTTTCTGAGTTTACTTCTTTCCAACAGTTGTGCGCAACTCTTCACAATTATCAACTGACTGTGAGTCAAATGGAACAATCACATCCTATGGCTCCGAGTGATAAGGGTGATAGTAGTCAACAACCATTTGGGAAGTTTAAACCGAACAGAGAGTCCATTAAATTCAATGAAAACATCATCAACAACAATGTGAATGCAGCATCAGGTGTGTCTCCTATTTCTAAGTTTTTCAAGAAAGAAAGAAAGTTTACTCCTTTGAATGAATCATTGCATAGTATTATGAATAAGTTATTGGAACAAAATGTGCTTACTCTTCCTCCTATAAGGCAAATTGATCCTGCAAAGATTAATTCACCTTATTTTGATAACAAATCTTTTTGTCAATTTCATCGTCAACCTGGGCATGATACTGAAAAATGTTTTGCTTTAAAGGGTAAAATTCAAGATTTGATTGATAATAATACTATTTCTGTTTCGGGAGTGAATGATAAAGGCAATACATCTGTAGCTCCTCCTAACCAAAATCTTCAGATTTTTACTGATCCATTGCCTTCTCATACCTCTAATGCGATTGATACTACTGATTCCTCTGTCTCACCTGATGATCTTGTGTCTATGACTCCGAATGTGATTAACTTTGTGGAGCAGCAGAAAATCCCTAAAGAACCTTCCATCACCTTTGATTCTAGTGAAACTATCAGGGCACCTGATGGTCCTTTATATATAGTTGCAAAAGTCAAAAATACACCTTGCCGTGGAGTGCTTATTGATCCTTCTTGTATGGTTAATATCATTACTGAAGAATTTCTTTTTACTTTGCAATTGAATCAAGTGATCTATGATGAAACAAATGTGGTTGTGAAACTATTTGATGCATTTTCTTCTCCTGCAATTGGTTCTATTACATTACCTATTGAGGTCCATAATAAATCCCTTGATGTGGACTTTGCTATTATTCCATCTTCCGAACAATTTCGTGTGAAGCTTGGCTATTCTTGGCTATCTTCCATGAAAGCTATTGCTTCTCCTATTCACAAGTGTTTGAAATTTCCCCATAATGGTGAAGTTGTTACTATCAATCATAGTCTCTTTAAACCAGCTGAAAGAATTCCTAGTGTTCCTATTGATTATTTTTGGCCTAAACAATTCCAGTCTCTTCCTCCGCGAAGTGATCATCTTTTCAAATCTTATCAAAAGTGGAAAAAATATATGATCCTGTCTCTAAGTGAACCTAGAACACCCAAACTTGACATTCCTACCATTCTTGAGAAGGAAGTTATTCCTTTGAAAGATAAAACTAATGTCTTTCCTCAAGAAGATTCCCAACCCATCCCTATGGATGTGACTATGCCTATATCTAATAAACTTCCTAAAAGTACACCTATCCCTCCTCGTCATGATGGACTTGGTCTCCTTCCTAAACCAAATATTCCTCCCTTATATGGAGCAGTTCCTCCTCATTCCTTTTATAGAGAGAAGAGACCTTCCTCTTCTCCTATTATTCAACCTAAGAGACCACAACCTAAACACCCAAGTGATAAGGATGAGAACATTCCTCCTCCTCAATCTTCTCAACTTCCTACTAAGACTAGACGAAATCGTTCTGCACATGAACACCAACGAAAGCGTCGTCTTAGAGCTCAGGCAGTTGCCTCTCAAACTTTGCAATCCCCAAAAACACCTTCAGCCAGTATTATTCCATTTTCTCCTCAGCCGACGATTGAGCCAGAATATCCTAAACATAAGATGCATGACAGTCTTGATCTTGTGTGAGTTAAAGATCCTATTTTTATAAATCTTGATGATGATATAGATGAAAATGTTATTCATGATGAAAATGTTACTCCTGTTCATTATGATAGTGAATATGAATATGTTGATGTTGATAACCATTTATCTAACTCATTTTCTAAAGCACTTATCCTAGCTCCTAGACAAGAACAACGTGGCTTGGAACATGAACATAGCCCTTGTTTGGATCTTGTGATAGCTCCATCTACTGTGTTGGATGTTCCTCCTCTAGCGTGTTTCCTACCTTCCCGAAACATTGATCAACAAGATCGGGGGGTAGATGACGTGCTAGACTAGTTTCATTAGCATAGCAGATTCTCTTCCCCTCTCTTTTGTTACTTCTTCTATATGTTATTCTCATTCTTCTATTTGTTGTCCTTAGTGTTGTCTACTTAAGGATGATGCAAAGCATTGAGATCTCTTTTGGTCTCTCTCATGTTGACTCAAAAGACACATGTGTTCCCTTCTTCTAGGTGACCTTCCTTGATTGGGGAATGAAGAACAATTATGCATACATACATATGATATACATGAATTATCATACAACATACTGACCCCGAGGAAAGCGAAGTCACCTTGTGCTTTGTGTTTTGTGTCTATTATCCTTGGGCTTATCTCACACTTGGGGGCTAAATCCTTGTGATAACATGCTCCTTTCCTTTTTTCATTTTCTTATATGTATCACTACCTTAAAGCAATCACCCCCGGTAAGGCGTGTGTGATCGCTTTAACGTAGGGGGGCATACATCCTGTTCATATCTTTTCAAGATACTTGAAAATTTCTTGGCAAATTTAGCTTTGCCTTGAAAATTTTTGATATCTTTCTTGCATGACTCATAGTGAGGGAACCTTACTACTGACAGTCATGGTTCTCCCTCATGATCTTCCCTTTTACTTTGTCAATCAAAGTCGTAAGATCCTTAGTCCACTGGGGGCTTGGTGTATCTTTCCTCCTTGACGTGGTGAAAGTTTTTCAATGTTGTTTCCTTGTACTTTACCGGAAGTATTGGCGTACGCTTATACTCCCGCTAAAGTGGGGGCTAAATGTAGCGTCCTAAAATTGCGACACTTGCAATTTTGACTGCATTTGGGTCTTCACGATGGCGACGCAACACTAAACCTAAATGGAGACCCTGAAACTTGTTCATGACATCAAAAACTGCATTTTTCCAACACTCTGGCCTGATCCTCCTTGCACCCCGCTGTCCCGGGAGGTGGGACCAGAGCGCCCAGCGCCCTGGTCCTTCAGGACTAGGGCGCCCAGCGCCCTGGTCCCTGGCCCTATTTTGGGCCCGGTCTCCTATGGGACTTTGGGCCTTTTTGTTTGCAATTTGGAAAATAACATTTCTTGGTGGGCCTAAGGTCGGGAAAATCAGTCTTTTAACCCTAATTGGCAAGTATATAAACTACTTTTCCTCTCTCATTTTGGAGAGGAGGAAAAAGGCATGGAAACGATATTCAAACATTCAAGTATTCAAGCATTCAAACATTCAAGAATTCCTTCAAGCAATTGATCATTCTAAGTCTCCATTCAAGGCTAAGTGTTGCATTCAAGACAAGGATTCAACCATTGAAGAGGAGATCACATACTACAACATACAACATACAACAAACAACAACATCTATACCTTCGCATATAAGGATACAAACATCCTTACAACAAGGTATTAGTACTTGTTTTACATTACAGTCATTTACATTTACAGCATTTCTCATTTCTTGGTTAATTCCAAAACTGGGGTTTGACCTAAGGGCAAACCCCTAATCCCTAACCTCCCAATCGTCTTTTCTTTTCTGTGTGTAGGTTGTAGGTACGCGGCTGAAATTGAAGATCTGGAATCCTTGTGCAGAGACGAACAGATCCCCCTTCGTTTTGCGGATTTTTCGAAGGACCGTGTGCACGCCGGGCGCCATCGTCCTGTCAACTTTTGCTCAAATTTGCAGGACAGCGCTGTCTCGACATTTTACTACCAATTCCAGGTCCGCAGCTTCATATCATATCCCTATCTCTATTTATAAGTGAATCTTTCTTGCTTCTACATGCATTCCTAGTTCAATCTTTCTATCTACATTCTTTACAAAGGAGGGTATCCTTGCTATCACAACCCTTGAAACTCATATAGAATCCAATCTTGCATTGCGTGGGATTGGATCTTGTGGGTTTCAACCCCTCTTTTGAATGTAAAGTATCTCCTGAGTGAAAACCATCAACCCTAGTGACTCTCCCTTCTCTATCCTCGGAGTTGGGGAGGGGAGAACGACTAGGGTTCGATTTTTCCACTTTACAATAACTGCCACTGAGTATTTCACCAAGTGGGTAGAATCAGTTCCGCTCATTAAAGCAATCGGTAAACAAGTCGCCTTGTTCATCCTGAACTATATCATCTATAGGTATGGGCTACCTTCGTCCATCATGACTGATAATGGAGGATAGTTTAAGAATAAAGATCTGAATGAGCTTTGTGAGAAATTCAAAATAAATCAACACTAGTCATTGGTATATTATCCTCAAGGTAATGGACAAGTTGAGGCATCTAACAAAAACCTACTGACTATTTTGCATAGAACAGTGAACAAATCTGGGAAGGATTGGCATCTGCAGCTCAATCCTACACTATGGGCTTACAGAACAAGTATCAGAACACCTACTAGGGCTACACCTTTCTCTTTGGTGTATGGGTCCAAAGCAATACTACCTATTGAAGTAGAAATACCATCTCTAAGAGTTTCTTTGCAAGGTCTTGTTACTGATAAAGATCATAGAATATCTAGATTGCAAGAACTCGAATTGCTAGATGAGTGTCGACAAGTGGTGTTTGATCATCTCAGAGTGTATTAGAAGAGAATGTCTAGAGGATATAACAAGAAAGTTAGACAAAGAGAATTTTGAGTTGGTGACCTAGTTCTGAGAGAAAATCCAAAAAATCAATAGTTTCACGACAATAAAGGGAAGTTTGAACCCAACTGGTTGGGTCCCTACATTGTTACTCCAGTATTCGGCTCTGGTGCCTATCAAATCTCAAAATCGGAAGGAGAACAGCTCCGTGAACCGATTAACACCATCCACTTGAAGAAATTCTTCACTTAGCATTCTCTATGCCACCAACTTGTACAGCTGGAAAAAGTCCTGAAAAAAATTAGAAAAATCATAAAATAAAATAAAAAGAGAAAAATAAAGAAAAAAGAAAAAAAAAATATAAAAAGAAAGAAAATGCCCTGGTGAAAACCTGGTAAACAGGCACCTTGGTAAAAAAAAATTTTGAATCTCTGCCAAGCAGGTGAAAACCTAGCAAACAGGCACCTCTTGTACTCAAGCGCTCCATCTATCAACGCAATGTTGGCATTTCCCGTTTTCATGCATCTTTGCTTTCGCTTGTACATATTTTTCAGTCACTTTCATGACATCCTAGTTCATTGGAACCCTCATGACTTGAAACTGATCAACGTCCTAGTCTTAGGTTACTTGACAGAGCACATTACATATCCTAAGCAGTGTCACCCAAGTCATCTTTCCGTCAGTGAATCATGGTCATCCACTCTGAGTCAGTCACTTGTCTCCTAACTACCAAAGATTTTTTATCACTAAGTAAACAAACAAAACAACATAATGGAAAACAATCACTAAACAGTTTGAGCTATGAATGAAAATTTTCTGTGTGCTGTCTTTTATATTGGTTTTTGATTATTATCCCTCTGAGTGACTCGAGGAAGTCCATTGTGACTAAGAGGAGCAAGGATTGGGGGCATAATATTTTCTTTGTTTTCTGCTTGTAAGAATGATCCCAATGATCTGGAAACATATAAATTAGCTGGGTGTCTGTGATAAGAGCCTTTACAACAAGGTGAAATCACCTCACATACCTCAACTCCGCTTATTTGTATGCTACAGGGAGGTCCATATCATTTCTTTGTCTGTTTTGAGGGAATTTCTTTATGATGCAATTTGGGTCCCTGCGAAATCTGTCCAAGGATATGAACAAAAAAGGGTCATTGCGGACAAGATAATTAATATTGCACATTGAAAAAGAAAGGAACTCTAACCTGCCTGTTGTATTCGTTATGCTTAGTGATGAATCTTAAGTATTTTAAATCTAGTGACTAGGTTTAGGATACATTTTGCATATCATTTCGCATATCATTTTGCATTTTTGTGAATTTAGAGTGATTTTGGTATGATAATAATCTCTTTATCTTCTAAATGAGAGCTGAAAGCATCATCATTTCTTATGCTAAGCAGTCTATTTATCATCATTTCTTCGATCGAGTACTTGTGTTTTGAGATGTTAGCTTCATACATAACATTTAATATAGCGTCATACATTTCATTATTTACTCATCTGCAGTCATCTTATTGCATAAAAAAATGAAAAAATTGCATTACTCATATTACTCATTCATTTATTTGCATATGAAAAGAAACAAAAATAGACATCCATAATCATTTGCATTACATACATACATACTGAAAAGAAATGCATACATATATAATAAAGCATATAAAAGACATCTCATAAATGAATCAACACAAGTATGATGAAGTCAAATCGGATCTCATATATATATATATATCATGTCAAGTCTAAAGGTACAAAATAATGTCGAATGACATATACAAACTCCCATCAGAGCAAGAATCGTATAGGCTACAAAAAATGGGTGTGTCTACAAAAAAATATATCCGAGCTACAAGAAGAATATCTAGCTCTGAGCCTCTCCCTCATCGCCTGGTGGAGGAGGAGGAGCCTGATGACCGGGATCTTGTCGAGGTGCCCAAGCTCCCTCAAAACGTGCCATATACTAAGAAAAAGTAATCATCGGCTGCGCTACTAGAACTGCCATGCTATATGCTGCAACACAGTAGGCTACCCTGCTGTTCTGATGCAAAACCTCATGTTGGAGGGTATCTCACTCCACTCTCATCACCGCAAGATGATGATCACGCTCTGCTCTTAGTTCAGCCAACTGCCGATCTCTCTCATCCCTCACCTTTGCAAGCTGTTGGTCTCGCTCTACCAACTGAGTCTGAGCCACTGTCAACTATGACTGCAGCTCTGCAAGACGTGCTCTCATCGATCATCTTGTGTCTATCCCCTACTCTCACACTGACTC
Organism: Cryptomeria japonica; assembly: GCF_030272615.1. Lineage (NCBI taxonomy): Eukaryota > Viridiplantae > Streptophyta > Pinopsida > Cupressales > Cupressaceae > Cryptomeria > Cryptomeria japonica. The sequence continues at coordinate 478,120,993 of NC_081414.1, read as the reverse complement.
TCCACCTCCATCTCCACCTCCAGTACCACCCTACTCCTCCCTCCACTATCGGAACTATCTCGGAGTTGCTCGCTCCTCCTCAGCTCCACCCAATCTCACTTCTACTCTCCCAAGGGATCTGCCCTCACCCCTCTGTTGTCCACCCTCAGATGGAACCCTGCTGCTACTAGCACTAGGATCACCACCTATCTACCTTGGAGCCTCGACTCTCTTTCACTATCTCTGACCCTGTCCTAGTACCTGTGCGGGGGCATCATCCTCAACATCCTCAATGCGCAGTACCTGCTCACCCGAATTAGTAAACCTAGGAAAAGGATGCTACTGGAACCACTCTCTGTACTGAGGCAATACCCTTGCATCCACAACATCATCCATATAATCCCATCTGAGGTGCTATAGACCAGTCAGCTCCTGCATGGCCAAGGCATAAGATAATCGAGGACACCATCTCTGTCTCTCCTCATTCGTGTAACACGCATATGCTGTATACTCCTGTGAGATCCCCTGAGGCCGACCATACTGCCTCATCACCTGTGATACAATGAACCACTCCATAATAGTCTGTGATCTCTCAATAAGAGGACGCATGACAAAAAGGTCCCTGCGGACTAGCCGCCAGTCATCCCAAGGCTCTAAACCTCTATAAGGTCTCCACACTACGGCTATCAAATCATCTAACTGTTAGCGCCAAAAATCTGTCTTGCCCAGATGGGGTTACATAATATAACTGGCATACCTATATATAATTGGCTGCCCAAGCTCTCTACTATCATCTACCACTGGCCGACAAATGGGAAGATTCTCCCAAGCCCAAACCTATAAAATATATACACCTACAGCCATCCTCAGACCATCTCTATACATGATCTCATGCATCTCACGATACATGTGAGCAAGCAAGAAAGAACCCCAACCAAGCCTCTGAGGGGACTCCATCAATCTCATTTACATACTACCTCAACCACACTAGAAACCCTATTGCCCTCTATCTGGCATCAAAAAACAACCAATGAAGCCTGCTAGAACACATGCTAGAGGAAACTCCTCCTATATCTGCTCATCAATATGTCCCAACTAATGGAACGAGTCAAAATGTCAGGATCTTTGAAGACATGCCTCACTGCCTATAATCCTGGAAGGTGTCCTGAATCATAATCCACCTTATCCCAAGCAAAAGGGATATGGAGGATCCTATATACATCCTCGGGAGTGATAGTCAACTCCCCCATTGGCAGATGAAACGTGTTATGCTCTGAATGGAATCTCTCTACCAATGCCCTAAGCATTTCGTGATTCACAAGGATATCTGGCAAACCAAGAAGATGAGTCAAACCACATACATCAATATGAGCCTGCTCAACCTCAGATAAATGTCGAACTAATGCCATAGTGGGAGGATAAATGCATCTAAAGAGCACAGGAGGTAATCGAACCTACAAAAACCCAACAACGAAGCATCATAAAACATTTCAAATGAGCCTACAAGAGAAGTAAAACATCAAGCAAATCCAACTAAGTCAAATGCAAAATCAAATTTTCATGTTTAGACCTTCAAAAATGCTCACTGTCTCCCGAATGACAAAATACAGAGGGAAAGAATCTTGTACGAGTCAGGAATGGCTTTCGTACGACAAAACAACCCCAAACGACAAACTATTGGGTATCACACGATAAAATGGTCTTTTAACAGACCTGTCGTATGATACAAGGGCACATCCCGAACGACAATTCTAATGACTTTAAAGGACAAAAGATAATTTACCAGTTACTTGTATGAGACAGAATCCTATCTCGCACGATAAAACATGAAACCTGACTCCACAGATGCAAAAAACTTGAAAAATGAGCAAAAAAATTCAAAATTGAAAACATAAAGAGGCTTAAGATCGATCACTTACCGCTAGCTCATAGTTTCGGGGTCAATTATGATGTCTCTGGTGCTCGAATCGATGCTGACAAGTAGGGACCACCATTTTCTTCACATAAGGCTTTTTGAATTTTCAAACTTGGAGGGTTAAAATGATTTGAAAATGACACTTTGGTTCCATATATAGCCAAAAACCTAATTTTTCAACTTGCTCCGATGGACATGAAAATTGTACCCTTAGCTAATTTGACCATTTTGATTCCATTTTTGGGATCGAAATCGAAATTTGAGATCATTTTTCTAGTCAATTTCACAATTTGGACCACTTAGTGCTCTTTTCATCAAATGCTCATTATTTCTTCAAATTGCGCTCAATTTCAACGCTGGATATCAATTTCAATTCTACACATCAAATTTGTGCCTAACTCATCAATCAACGCCAAATTTTTCAAATATTCCTCAGAATCAATTTGTGCTCAAATAACTTATTTTCGCCACACAATTTCCTATCATGTACCCTCGCTATCTTTCGATTTCGTTCTCAAGGGGGCATACTCACGACCTTATGACCTCACATCTTCAATGTCAAGAATTTTTTTTTCAAATCTTTATCAAAAGTTGAGCAAAATCTTTTTTAACTAAAGAAAATCAATTCTCATTGCTAAGGGGCATCTCAGCTTCATTGCTTCACATGAAGTTGAGATCTCTCGATTATCTGAATCGAATCAATCACTAGGGGCATATCAGTTTCATCGCTTCAAATCAAGCTGATATTTGTCTTTTATCTGAATCAATCTCTTAATGTTAATTAGTTTCATCGCTTCACATCAAGCTGATTATTCGTTTAAACTCAATCAAAAGTTTAAAGAGTATCTTTGTGTAGTACCCCTACCCTATTCGGCCTTGTAAAACCGGTTTGACCTTGGTTGGCTTTTTCTATGTGGCATTATTGGATGGTTGATTAACCATTATGTAATGTTGTAGATTAGATAATATGAATATTGTGCGTACCTGTTATTGTGCTTTCGCATCGATTCTTGTGTAAGTTTAATTGTTTCCCTAATTCTTGTTATAAATATCGAGCTAACACCTTCATTGAATATATATATGTATGTATGCTTGTGTGACTCATGGTTGTAGGAGATTGCAGGTACAGTACCACCTAGGTGCGAGGTTCATCTCCATCAGGATTCACAAGGCTGAGAATACCTCTTTCATCCTTAGAATTTGGATTAGGTGGTCGTAAAACCCTCGTCTTGCCTTAGCCATGATCAAGTGAGCGTCGTGTGTAGTCTGTCGGTTTCCCTTTTCATTTGGGTTTGTGTGTTGTGTGATTGGTTGGCTTTCTTGGGTTGCGTGCCTTGCATGTGGTAAAATGGAGTATTTTATCCTAAATATTTAATAAAATTTAATGTGTTCATTTACACATTGGTAATTGAGAAATTTAAAATAAATAAGTTTCTTTTATGTGATTAATCATTAATTAAAAAGATCGCTTTATGTATGTTTGTAGCAAGTTTAAGTATTTAATTTGATTTAATGTGTTCATTTACACATTTGTAATTGAGGAACTAAAATATATAGGTTTCTTTTATGTGATTAATCATTAATTAAAAAGATTGCTTTATTTATGTTTGTAGCGAGTTTAATTTAATGGTTAATTTTAAATAACGAATTTAATTAGTTTATGCGTTTTAAAAAGGAAAGATTTAAAGTTATTTGAAATAGAAATAATTTAATCTCTTTTGCATTTTGGAAAAGAAAGGTTAATTTTACTTATTTAAGAAAATTAATTTTTATTAGAAAAACAAGTTTAATTTATATGTATATTTGATATAGTGTGAAAGATTGATTTTGGGAATTAATTTAATTAAAATATTTTATCCTCGTCAATATTGTGAAATATAAATGTTAGCTTAGTTAATATTGAGAAAATTAAAATTAAATGAGAGAGAAGAATTTTAATTTTAATTAGAAAAGTAAGTTAGATTATTTGAATAGTTAAAAAGAATGATTATTTTCATTTTTTATTTAAAAAAGTGCTTAAATTCGAAATTAAAAAATTAGGTCAAAATTTTCATTCTTTTAACCTAGGTTGAAAAATATTTTGGGGGTTGTTGATTTTTTTGTAGAAAAGATATATATTTGGATGGAGAAATTGGGGATTTTTGGGAAAGGATGGATTTTTCTACAGCTGCAGGTTGGGCTCGTCTTCAAAATCTTGCTAGGAATGCGAAACGAGGTAGGATTCGAATGCATCTCTTGATTTCTTGGGATATTGGGTTTTGTCTCTTCAAAAAAATGGTTGTTCTTGAAAATTTCTTGCTGTAAACCTCCATGAATGCTCTTAAAATTTAAGTTTTAGTTTTGTGAATATTAGTTGTTTTGGGTCAAGATTGTTTAAATGGTTTTGTGGTTGAACAAATCTTGCCTATCTGAAGGTTATTGATTATTTGGAAAATCATGAACTTGCTGGGAAAATTTCCCATAATGTTGTTTTGAATGTTGTGGAAAATATATGAGACTGTGAATGAAAGAATTTTGAGGGGGGGAGGGGGGGTTTTAGTTTGTTATTATCTTATTTGTTTTTTGGGTATAGATTTTAATTAAAATCAAAATTTTCAATGAAAAACGGAATTTAAATTTTGGTTTGGGCTAGGGTTTGGCAGGCGGAGGAGCTAAGGCTCGACTCACGCCGCCGCCTCCCCCTTCCCCTCCTCCCCGTGGGATTCCCGTAGTGAGCGGCACCCGCGGTGGTCGCCGTGAGTGGCACCCATGGTGGCCGTGGGGAGGGGAGTTGTGGGGAGCTTCCCATCTCTCCCGTGATGGGAGGTGGGCCCCACAGAGGTCTCCCCAACATTTGTTTAAAAAAAAAATAATAATAAAGTTTTTTTAAAAATAAAACAAAACTTGTTTATTTTGCAAATTATGATTTAAATAGTTTTTTTTATTATTTATTAATAATTATTATTAATATATATTTTATTAATGAGGTTTAATAAATATATTTTAATTAATAATTAATTTGAAATCTACGATTTATTTAACAATTATTAATATTTATATTTTATTAATGAGATATATATATATATATATATATATATATATATATATATATATATATATATATATATATATATATATATATATATATATATATATATATATATATATATATTAAATAATACTTAATTGAAATCGTGTGTTATTAAATTTATAATTGTTATACTTTATTTCCTAGAGTTAATATTTTAATTGGAAAATTGCTTGGAATAAAATATATCTTGTTAATTTCTACATAATATGTTATTCAAGGATATATTATTAATGGATTTGAATATTCTAGGAGACCTAGGAATTTTAGAAAAGAAATACTTATCATTGGATATCTTGTAGACTTAAATGATATGATATTAGATTTATTGGAAATTTAATGATGTGTCGATTTGAGAATTGGTAAGATATTGTTGTTATCATTGGTGAAATAAATGGTTTAAATATACTTTCTCTCTGTAATGAGAATTAGACAAATGGTAATATTGCAATTGTGGCATTGTATTCCCCTTGTAATTGTGATTTTATGTTTATGTATTTGGAAAACTTGGATTGTTTAGGAAACTTGATCAACTTTTGCTGTTTAAACTAGTAGGAAAGAAGATTGTCCGTTTTCAGTTATTGCCTATGCAAGTTAAATTATTGTATTCACTTTTGTTTAAAGTAATGGCAAGGCTTGGATATGTTGTTTGGAGCCTGTGGTTTGGTTGGTTTGTGGTTGGCCATAGTTGGCCAGGTCCCCTAGTTAGAGTACCGTCAGGCAATGGACCTTTGTACTAGCTTTTAACATGCTCAGTTGGACCCATTTCTATGTAGGGATCATTTAGGATTTATTGACCGAAGTGGTCGTTTGTATATTGGTTGTGCTCGCCTAAAAGGCAGGAATGTAAATGACGTGAACCCTATGTAACTATAACTTAATTATCAGGGGGGTCTTGCAGTTGAGCAGACTCGAAGATGTAGCCCTCTAGGGGTGAACTCCGAGATCATTTTGTTATGCGATACTTTTGTTCTTGTGTTTCATGTTTAGTGTTAGCATGTATTGATGGCAATTTGATAGAATGTATAAGTGGGTTAGATGAGAATTATCATAATGCATGTATGTAGTCGTCTTTTAAATGCAATAAATGGATCATGAAGGAATGTAATCTAGTAATGATTATGAAAATAAGTATACATGAAAGACCTCATTAGTTATGATGATATTATAGAGCGTTTTGGAACAAGATGAATGGTATGAGTTTAATGCAAAATTGTACGTAATGAATGGATAACAATTATTGGATGAACTCGTCATATTACCTAAATTGTAATTCTAATGGATGAACTTCATTTAGTTACTTAGATTTTAATCTTAATAAATGAACTTCATCATAATAGCTACATTCTAACTATAATGGATGAACTCAATTGGTTATCTACATTTTAACCTTAATAAATGAACTCCATCTTATTAGCTATATTTTAACTATAATGGATGAACTCAATGGGTTATTTACATTTTAACCTTAATAAACGAACTTCGTTATGTTAGCTATATTGTAGCTAAAATGGATGGACTCATCAAGTTAACCATAGTTTAACCTTACTGGAAGAATCTACATGTTATCTATGTTTTAACTTCTATGGGTAAATTTCCTCATGTTAGCCTCTTCTCCAACCTTAATGGAAGAGCGCATCCTACTATTTATTATTTTAATTTACTGAACAAATCATATCCGTGTTTTAAGTAATAACATGTAATTAAGATAACTGGCTTAATTGGATCAATGCCGCGAGTTGAGTTAGGTGTTAAGTTACGTAATCACGTTGGGAAACTCCTTAGGTGTGTTTAAACTTCCGTTGTGTCTTATTTAACTCAATGTATCATCATGTTGTGTCTTATTTAAAAATAATATATATTTTCACTTCATTGGTGCATTTTAGCCCTATCCCTTCAGGGTTTTCTGGCGGGGCATTACACTTGGTATCAGAGCCCATGTTGCAACACTAGGATCTCTGGTTTCGCTTGTTGCCTTAGTTGGTGTGAGGTGTATCAATCTTATGTTGTATGTTTGTCCTCCTTGTTGTGTGAGTATGATTGAGAAGACCTTAACTTGTGTGTAACATGTGTGTTCACACCCTATTTTCACCTTCTTAATGTGGGTGCTTTGGAGTGATTATATGAGCTTTGTCTACCTATTGATGTCTTGGTCTACGAATTCTCTTATTATGAAAGATAGTCATATGTACCTTCCTTATTGATTCTTTGTACTCCTTGACTAATCCATTTGGGATGGTTAGTGTTGTCTTGAATCTAAAAGTATGAAATATGCTTGATTAAGGTTATGATCTATCTTAGTGTTGTTCGCTTAAAGGACTAGTGTGGTAGGTATGGAATGCTTAATATGTAGCAAATTGAATAATTATCACCCTTCCCCCTGTCTCTCTCTCTAGAAAGTAAAACAATTTTGATATGTGTAATTATCTCGTATTTGAGTTTTCTTTTTGTGAGAGAAGGTTGTGACTTCTTGAGCCCTTGTGTGAGCCTAATAATGCTTATGTGTATTTAGATTATAAAGGGCTTGGGTTTGAAAGTTCATATTGGTTATTGGGAGAAAATTTTATGTTTACATTAAATAATTCTCCATGTCTCTCATAGGAGTAACATAATTAAATTCAATCTTAAGTAATGTGCATTAATATGCAAATTGTTGTTATGTGAAAATTACCTTGTTTGTAAAAGAAGTACCAAAAGAGAACATGCTATAGTAGCTTCAAGAGTGTATTAATGTGTTCCACGAAATATTGTTTTATGTGCTTCTTCAAACCAGTTTGATTTAGGACATATTTTAGCAATGCTCCTTTGAACTTGCCTTTGGGATATAGATAATTGCCTTATTGTGTTTAGAAAGTGCGAATGAAAGACTTGTTTGATGTGTATGCATTAATGTGTATTATTTAGTTGATAGCTCCTCATTTACCTTTTTGTCATATCTTGATTTTCAATGATAGGTTGCAGATTTTGATATGTTTTTGTATTAAATTAGGAATAGTGAGTGTTCTCAAGAGGTCTTGTATTACCGAAAGATTGTTTGTCTTGATTTATTGTTTGGAAAACTAGAACATTCTATTGCAACCATAATAATTGGAAAAGTCATGTTAGGTTGTTTTGGCATCCTCCTAAAAAGATAGCGAAATGAAAACCGTGCAACTAAAATGATAGACTTATATCTGAGCATATAGTGTGACCTTGTGGATCTTATGTATTCATAAGAAATAGTTTGATTTTCAAACTCTCTTTCCCCTTCTCCTTGCCTAAGATCATAAGATTTTTAGAAATGCTACTAAGAATGCAGTGATTTAAGAAGAATTTTTACAACGCATATGAAATTGTATGTTTGCTTTTGGCTTCTAATTGAAAGAGGAAAGTTTTTCTCTTTGGAAAAGAAAATTGCATAGTTAGTAATGTGAATGCAAATGCTTAGTGGAATTATTGGAATGACGTTATTTCCTTGTGTAAGTTTGAATTGTTAAGAATTTTAGTACGTGTATCTAGAGTAAACTTTATTTAGTGATTCATGTGGAAAGCATAGGTAAAACCCTTCTTGAGTAGATGATAGCATACTCAAAATTACCTCCATAAATGTGACTAAACCAGTAATGGTGCTATACCTTGTGTGTTGTAAGAAACTCATGCTTGCTATGTGTGCCCATGGGATGGTGAAGTAATCAACCATGGAGGATATGTTTGCTTATGAGTATGGGAAACCATATTGTTTATGTGATGTTGCTTATTTGTTTCCTTACTGAGTGCCAACCCACGGGTTGTTGATAAGTCAGTATGTGAAGGGGTAGTATAGGGAGCCACTATTCCTTGAATAGTATGGAACAGTGTACGAGTAATGTCGATGCAAAGTGACTTTAGCTTCCCTATTTTGAGGAAAAATATAGTCATATAATGAAACTGCATTATAGGTGTACTCAATACTTTCCCTTGTGATGAACCAATTTATGAGGTTCATGTGTGTCAGCCTATTCCTATCCTTTATTTGAGCATAATTGATGACAGTTCTTGAGAATAATGACGGGTTTTATTGGAGCATCTTTTGCCTTATCTTCATGAGAGGCATGTTATTTTTCACATGAGCTGCCAATTGACTAGTGTTGGTAGACTTGTGGGTAGATCTTAGCCATGTATACCTCTAGCTTACAGTGGGTATCTTGAGAGGAACGTCGCTATGCGGGGTGTGACTTGCATGTGCCCTTTTTCGTGAGGTACACTGCCATGCGGGATATGTCCATCGCATGCCTTTTCCGCTTGGAGTATTGCCATGCCGTGCTGAGACATGATGCAGAATGTAGTAGACATTGCCATGCGGCCTACCGACAGGTTTAGGGTAGAGCCATGCCACGTGATGACGTGATGCGGGGTGATGTCGAGGTGCACACTACCATGCCATGTGGATGTGTGACTAGGCCACACCACATGTTGAGCTATTGTGATAGCTAGACGATTGTTCCTTCTTTACTCATTGGTGGCTAGCTGCTAGTCACATAGTGATGTAATGTGCACTTATGATTTTTTTTTTATTATTTATTTATTTCCTTGTGGGCCAGCAATTTATTTTATTTTGACCTTGAAGGTTTAGCCACGATCTTGCAATCTTGTTCTTACTTGATTTGATGTTGCAATTCCAGAATTATTTTCTTGCCTTACTGTTGGAATTAACGATTATTATCTTTACTCTTCCATACTTTGGTGGCTAAACCGGTTTATCCTTGTTGTTTTCGTATTCTAGTCTAGTGTTGGAATGTGAATTCCTCTCCAAGAACGTAGGAGACGGTCTTGGTTGAGTGTATACGAGGAAGTAGACATAGGGAACCTTGAGGATGGGGGTATGTGAGGCTGTGAGACAGCTAGGATCCACTACCTACCTATGAGTGGTGACTATCTCTTGGAGGCTAAACACCTTACGCAGCAAGGGATGTTCACGAGGCTCTTGTATGGTAGGTAGCACCGCTATGGTGTACCCTAGCACCATCAAGCCCTTGAGGGAGATGTTGGATATTTATGATCATGTTATTTGTTCTGAGATCAGTCATAAAGATGTTGATCGTGCATGTTATCTTGGACCGAGCATTAGACATGCTCACATGTGGCCCTTTTGTGTTGTGCAATCCAGTTATGTGGATGGTTATTGTGTGTAATCATGGATGGAATGGTGTTAACTTGTCACTATGTTATGGGACATAGTCATTGGGAAAAGTTATTATATGCCTGGAAAGTGTAAACAATTGAGTTATTTACATTGCTCCTATTTATTGAAATGTTAACTTGGTTGTAGAAATTGATATTTGAAGCTAGTTCTATGCGATAAAGCTTTGTAAAAAGATGAATTGGTACAAGAAATTGATCATGAGGGCATGTTTTCTTGCCATGTTTGGTAGAATGAGTATGGCAATTGTGGTTTTTTTTAATGCTATAATTGGTGTAATGAAAGGAAGAAAATTCTTGTTTCTATGCTATGATTGTGGATAATTCATAGAATATTTTAAGAAGTGTATGGCTTTAGTTGTACCTTTCCAATGGATAATGACATTCGTAAAGGTTTTAGCAATAATGTTTCATTTATTTATGGAAGGATTCATACGTGCAAATTTATATTTGTTAAATGAGTTTCAGGGCTAATACGTGTTGCATGATTTCCGTCTAGCCTTACGACTTCCGGGAGTAAGTCGGAGCCTAGGGGGGGAGAATGTAGTGCCCCTACCCTAGTTGGCCTTGTAAAACTGATTTGACCTTGGTTGGCTTTTTCTATGTGGCATTCTTGGATGGTTGATTAACCATTATGTAATGTTGTAGATTAGATAATATCAATATTGTGCGTACCTATTATTGTGCTTTCACATCGATTCTTGTGTAAGTTTAATTGTTTCCCTAATTCTTGTTATAAATCTCGAGCTAACGCCTTCATTGAATATATATATATATATATATATATATATATGTATATATATATATGTATATATATATATATATATGTATATATATATATGTATATATATATATATATGTATATATATATATATGTATGCTTGTGTGACTCATGGTTGTAGGAGATTGCAGGTACAGTACCGCCTAGGTGCGAGGTTCGTCTCCATCAAGATTCGCAGGGTTGAGTATACCTCTTTCATCCTTAGAATTTGGATTAGGTGGTCGTAAAACCCTCGTCTTGCCTTAGCCATGATCAAGTGAGCATCGTGTGTGGTCCGTTGGTTTCCCTTTTCATTTGGGTTTGTGTGTCGTGTGATTGGTTGGCTTTCTTGGGTTGCATGCCTTGCGTGTGGTAAAATGGAGTTTTTTATCCTAAGTATTTAATTCAATTTAATGTGTTCATTTACGCATTGGTAATTGAGAAATTTAAAATAAATAGGTTTCTTTTATGTGATTAATCAGTAATTAAAAAGATCGCTTTATGTATGTTTGTAGCAAGTTTAAGTATTTAATTTGATTTAATGTGTTCATTTACGCATTTGTAATTGAGGAATTAAAATATATAGGTTTCTTTTATGTGATTAATCATTAATTAAAAAAATCGCTTTATTTATGTTTGTAGCGAGTTTAATTTAATGGTTAATTTTAAATAATGAATTTAATTAGTTTATGCGTTTTAAAAAGGAAAGATTTAAAGTTATTTGAAATAGAAATAATTTAATCTCTTTTGCATTTTGGAAAAGAAAGGTTAATTTTACTTATTTAAGAAAATCAATTTTTATTAGAAAAGCAAGTTTAATTTATATGTATATTTGATATAGTGTTAAAGATTGATTTTGGGAATTAATTTAATTAAAATATTTTATCCTTGTCAATATTGTGAAATATAAATGTTAGCTTAGTTAATATTGAGAAAATTAAAATTAAATGAGAGAGAAGCATTTTAATTTTAATTAGAAAAGCAAGTTAGATTATTTGAATAATTGAAAAGAATGATTATTTTCATTTTTTATTTAAAAAAGTGCTTAAATTCGAAATTAGAAAATTAGGTCAAAAATTTCATTCTTTTAACCTAGGTTGAAAAATATTTTGGGGGTTGTTGATTTTTTTGTGGAAAAGATATATTTTTGGATGGAGAAATTGGGGATTTTTGGGAAAGGATGGATTTTTCTATAGCTGCAGGTTGGGCTCGTCTTCAAAATCTTGCCAGGAATGCGAAATGAGGTAGGATTCGAATGCATCTCTTGATTTATTGGGATATTGGGTTTTGTCTCTTCAAAAAAATGGTTGTTCTTGAAAATTTCTTGCTGTAAACCTCCATGAATGCTCTTAAAATTTAAGTTTTAGTTTTGTGAATATTAGTTGTTTTGGGTCAAGATTGTTTAAATGGTTTTGTGGTTGAGAAAATCTTGCCTATCTAAAGGTTATTGAGTATTTGGAAAATCATGAACTTGCTGGGAAAATTTCCCATACTGTTGTTTTGAACGTTGTGGAAAATAAATGAGACTGTGAATGAAAGAATATGGGCCGGGGGGGGGGGGGGTTTAGTTTGTTATTATCTTTTTTTTTTTTTGGTATAGATTTTAATTAAAATCAAATTTTATAATAAAAAATGGAATTTAAATTTTGGTTTATGCTAGGGTTTGGCGGGCAGAGAAGCCGAGGCTCGACTCATGCCACTGCCTATCCCTTCCCCTCCTCCTCGCAAAATTCCCACAGTGAGAGGCACCCGCGGTGGTCGTTGCGAGCGGCACCCATGGTGGTCACTATGAGCGGTGCCCACGGTGGCCGTTGCGAGCGGCACCCACGATGGCCGCTGCGAGCAGTGGCCGCGGGGAGCTTCCCATCTCTCCCATGATGGGAGGTGGGCCCCGTAGAGGTCTCCCCCAACATTTGTTTTTTTTAAAAAAAATAATAAAGTTTTTTTTTAAATAAAACAAAACTTGTTTATTTTGCAAAGTATGATTTAAATAGTTTTTTTATTATTATTTATTAATAATTATTATTAATATATATTTTATTAATGAGGTTTAATAAATATATATTAATTGGAAATAGCAATTTTTCGCGGGTATGGAGGACAACCGTCGCTTGGGTTCGTGGGCAGATGTCGATTGGGAGGATCCTCCACACACCTCGCAGTGGGTTTTCACTAATGGATGTTGGGAGGACAAAGCTTGGCACATTACCAAGGCTGGGCGGAAGGGTTTGTATCGTCTGGTTTCGCATTACTTTCAGAGCTTCTTTCATAGACAGAGTTTTTCCTCTCGACGTCAGTATTCTTTATCGTCTTCCTATCGTTTGTACACTCAAGGATTATGACCTCGACAACAATTTATCTCGAAAAATAAAAGATCTCGACTTTGTGGTGGTTCTTCTGTTTAGGTTATGCATTCGGGAACTTCACATTCTGCAAAGAATACAGTAAATTTAAACCCTAAAATTATTTCTCTAGGGAAGGAAATGATTGTGAATTCGGGAACTAGGGTTTCCATGTCGGGTTCTTTACATTCGGGTCCTTTACATTCTGCACATTTGAAGAATATGACAATCTCCAACCCTAAAGTTGTGGAATCGGTAAGCATCCCTCTCGAACCCATTAAATCTCCTTCTGTTTAGATGTCAATACCTTGCATTGATTTAGTAGGCAACCTTGTTGACAAAAAAGTGCATTGTTTGCATTCAAATGCTGTGTTGGGGGAAGTTTGGGGGGATCAACTGGGATTGTCTAAGCTTTATTTGAAATTGCAAAAAATGGTGGAAAAATTTGCATTATTTTCAGTTAATTTCAGCATCACCTTTTGTTATTATCTTTGATTCACCATCAATTTGCGCTGAGGTTTTGGGCTTAGGGCATCATTGGTTTGGAAATCACCTTGTGTCTGTGTCAAAATGGAAGCCTTTCTTTGTGCCTGCTTGCTCGAAAAAAAAGTTTATTCCATTTTGGTTTGGTTTACCAAAGATCCCCTTTGAATTTATGGATCCTGATGTTTTGCAACAAATTGGGAATTCATTTGGCTCTTTTATAACCTCTCAAATGGACCTTTTGGAGGGGGAGGTTCTAGTAAAAATATGTGTTTTGGTTAAAACTAGTTGTGTGTATCCCCGTACATGTAATATCAAATCTTAGGAAGGTATCTGGCGTCAGAATATTGAACGGTTGGATAATGAACTTCTTTCATCCCCTCTTTTTCTAAATGCACCATTGTTTATGGATTTTAAGAAACATTGTTCCCCGGTTGAATCTGTTTCCAAGACTTTTTCTTCATTGCATTCGAATCATTTGGGTGTGGATGCATTGAATATACCTCAGAATAATCTTGATGTTATAACTTTCCCTAGGGTTCCTGATCAGTTAAAAATCTCACATAGCCCCACCATAGGGGATCCTGAGATTCTGTTCCATCCTCGAAAATCTGTTAATGAATTAGGTTTGCACCTAAATCCGAATCAGGATATTGTTTTACCTTCAAAAGCCAGGCCTTTGGATCCTCTCAAGAAGGATATAGGTGTTCCACCTAGTCGTAAGGTTCCAAATGTTGTAACTCCTTAGGATGTGATCCTAATATCTGAAATTCAGAATCTTGTTTCCTCTCCTACCCATCAGGGGCACAATGTTGGTAGTAAGGAAGCAAATTTGGATTGTCCTATGATGTTGGAAGTGGTTGTGCCTGATACAGAATTGGTTGAACAGGTGAATGATTTGTTTATTAAGTTTGCGCCTCAGTCTGTAGGGGATGTTGCTGATAAAGTTATTGATTCAATTGATACTGATTTAGGTAGGATTCATTCTTCCCTTTCTATTAATTTAACATCTAATCCTTTTGAGCTCCTGACTTCTAAGGATTTGGGGCCTGTTATGGCAGATGTCTTAGCTTCTCCAAAATCGGGTAAGCCTTTACCAATTGTTCAAACCTCTTTACTTTTAACTCCACCAATTGGTTCGCCTAGATGAGGTAGACCCCCTAAGAAAGCTCAGACTCAAATAGAGATTGATGTTGGGGTACAGAAAACTTTTTCCCTCTCTCCTCACATGGGTTAGGGGAGTAAGGCACTTTCCTTAGGAAGACCTACAATATCTACCTCGACTCCCTTAAAGGGGAAAAAGAAAAAGGGGAATCTTTTGCTGACTAGTCCTCCTGTGACTAGATCAGGGGCTGTTAAAAGAAATTTGCAGAGTTGTTTTGGTAATAACACCAAAGCTCTGGTTTTTGAGAAGAGGGGAGCTTCAGCCTCCCCTCAAGGACAATGAAGATTATTTCCTGGAATGTTAGGGGCTTAAATGCCCCTAACAAGAACCGCTTGATTAAATCCCAGATGGATTTAATTAAGTGTGATTTAATTATGTTGCAAGAGACTAAATTATCTCAGGATTCTGCTAATGTTCTTTTTTCATCTTGGAAAAGGTGGAATTTTGTTTCTCACCCAGCTACTGGGGCTTCTAGAGGCCTAGCAGAATTGTGGAATGACTTCAATATAGATGTCTAGTTAGTAAGTTCGGCTGCAAACTGGATGTTGTTTTTGATTCTTAGCAAGGTTTCAAAGGTTAAGGCTTGGTTATTTAATGTTTATGCTCCTTCTACAGTTCAGGTGAAATGTAAGTTATGGGGTGATTTAAAAAGGATTTCTTCTCCATTAGGGCAGGGATCTTTAGTCATATTTGGAGGAGATTTTAATGCAATCATAGATTCTAGTGAAAAGAAAGGAGGCATTCTTCCGGCTAAGAAAACAATGGTTGATTTTGGGAATTTTATTTTTGACATGGACCTCTTTGATTGTAAGTTTCAAAATGGGGTTTTCACTTGGACAAATATGAGGAGAAATTTTTCTCAAATAGAAGAGAGGTTAGACCATTTCTTGCTATCAGTATCATGGTTACAATCAGATTTTGAGTTTTTTTCCTCTATTTTGCCTTTGTCAGGTTCTGATCATTTTCCAATCTCATTAACTATTTTGGAGGATACTCCTAATTTTAAATCTTCTTTTAAATTTGAACTTATGTGGTTCAGGGACCCCTCATTTTTACCCCTTTTGAGGGTATGGTGGGATTCTGCCCCCTTTTGTCCAGGGTCTCGAATGTTTTAGATTGCTAAAAAACTTAGTTTTTTGAAGAAAAATATCAGAGAATGGAATTCTTCACATTTTAAGACTATTTTTCATGAAAAGCAAAGAATTCAAGAAATCATTGAATGTTTAAATATGCATGTGCTTTCTCATGGTATGGCTTCTCATGTGTTTGATGAATTAAAAACCTTAAAATCAGAATTAGATGAAGTTTTAGCTAGGGAAGAATCTTATTGGAGACAAAAATCCAGGGAAGTGTGGCTTTCTGATGGGGACAAAAACACAAAGTTTTTTCACTCTTCCACCAAGCTAAAAAGGAGTAGAAATAGGATTTCTTGCATAGAGGATCCTAATGGGAAGCTGCTTATTGAATCAGAAGACATTGATTCAGAAGCGGTTAATTTCTTTAAATCATTATTGACTTCGGAGGGTGGTTGTGGATTGAATAGTTTTCTTTCAGATATTCCCCCTTTAGTGTCCTTGGAAGATAATAAGATGCTGATGTCTCCTTTCTCTTTGGAAGAGGTTAAATGTGCGATTTTTGATATGAATCCTGACAAGGCTCTGGGGCCTGATGGGTTTACCACTTTATTCTTCCAAAAGTGTTGGGACTTTGTGGGTAAAGATGTCCTTTTGGCTCTTGAAGAGGCTAGGAGAAATAGGTCAATGTTAAAAGAACTTAATACTACTTTGATCACCCTTATCCCAAAGAAAGATGTAACTAAGACCTTTGCTAACTTTCATCCTATTGCTTTATGCAATACTCTGTATAAAATATTTACTAAGGCAATTTCCCTTCAATTGGCAAGACTTCTTCCCAAAATCATCTCCTTAGAGCAGGGTGGTTTTGTTCCTGGTAGGGAAACTCCATAGGGAGCCATTGTGGCGCATGAAGTACTGCATTCTATCCATTCTCAAAAGGTCTCGTCTATGATTCTCAAACTAGATATGATGAAGGCCTATGATAGGGTTGAGTGGGAGGCTTTAGTTTGTGTTCTTCTCAAATTAGGTTTCTCTAAGGCTTGGGTCAAATGGATTAAGATTGTTATTTCCACTGCTAGATTCTGAGTTTTAATTAATGGGTCTCCTTGTGGTTTTTTCTCCTCCTCAAGAGGATTGAGGCAAGGGGATCCTTTGTCCCCTTTCCTGTTTATCCTTTTAGCAGAGTCTTTTAGCTGGGCAATTAAGGCTGCAAAATCAAAAGGTCTTTGGAGGGGGATTGCGCTTCATGGGGTTCCTTTTCATATTTCACATTGTTTATTTGCCGATGACACTCCGCTTTTTGGTCAAGCTTCCTTAAAGGAGGCTAATACTATAAATGGGGTTATCCAACAGTATGTGGCTTTTTCAGGCCAAAAAGTCAACATTGAGAAGTCAAAAATATTCTTCCTTAACACTTCTCAATTAGTCCAGCAGAGATTGTAAACCTTTTGGGGTTTTGATCCTAGTATTCTTCCTTGTAAGTATCTGGGTATACCTTTTTTCATTAAAAATAATAATCTATCCTTTTGGGAAAAGCTCATTTCGGTCATCTCAAAGAGGATTTTATCCTGGAGCCATAAATGGTTAAGCCTTGCAGGAAAACTGGTACTGATTAAATCTATGTTGAATTCAGTCCCTATTTATCTTATGTCAGTTGTAAGCACCCCAAAATTGGTATTAGTAAGTCTGCAGGACACTCTTAGGTCTTTTCTTTGGAATAGTAATAAAGATGGGAAGCATAAACTGCCCTTAGTAGCTTGGGATAGAGTCTGTTTGCCCAAGGAACAGGGAGGTACAGGTATTAGAAATTTGAATAAATAGAATTTGGCTCTGGGGGCTAAATTGGTCTGGAAGTTGTATGAGAAACTTGATTCTTTTTGGGCACAAATAATGTTTGCAAAATACTTGAATAATGGACCTAGGGGGTATGTCTTTTAGATATCTAATCTACCTTTAGGTTCGGCTATGTGGAATTTTATTTGCAAATGTCGGAATGTTATCTTGCCACATCTTTCTTGGATTGTTCATAATGGGAAAAAAGTTAGATTTTGGGATGAAATGTGGAATGGTCATACTCCCTTGCAGAATATAAGGGACTGGTCCCCTTTGATATCTATCCTTTCTTCCCTTTGGGGGTTTTTTGTGGTAGATTACTTCAAGGTAATTCATAATGGTGATCTGAAATTGGCAAAATGGAAATCCATTGAATTCTTGGATGTTGAGAATGATCTCAAGCTGCACTTTGCAAAGGTTTTGGAAGAAAGAACGATTATCCTAACTGACTCTGATGATGAACTTATATGGACTAGGAACATCTCAGGCAAATACACGGTTAAGGATGGATATAACTCTCTTGTGTCGGCCAATAACTCTTCCTCTTGGCCACACAAGCTTTTTTGGCATTCGGCCTATCTTCTGAAAGTGGGTGCTTTCGCCTGGTTAGCAATCTAGGATAGAGTTATTACAGGCATGCACTTGGATAGACTTGGTATCACTAATGTTTTTTTCTTGTGTGTTATGCAAAAAAAATTTGGAAACCTCCTCTCATCTCTTCCTTCACTATGATTTTGCATTTCAATGTTGGCAGTGGCTTTTTGGCAAATTGAACCTATCTTTTGTAATAGGGAAAGATCTTATTTCACATTTCAGAGCTTGGCCTCTTCCGTTTGCTTCATCTTTCTATGCTTGTCTTTGGATTGCTTCCCCTTCCATATTAATATGGAACATTTGGCTAGAAAGGAATAATAGGATCTTTAAAAAGCATAGCTCTTCTCTTGAGGAGGTTTTACTCAAAATTGAATCTTCTATTTCAGAAGTTGTCTTGTCTTATATCTTTAAGAACCTCGAAAATCTTTCTTCTTTTTCGCACTGGGATAGCAGGGTGACTAGGGTCTAGAAGCTATTATCTATCTTGCCTTCTCATGGTTCCATTTTGAGAAAGAGCAATGCTTTAACCAAAAGACATTTAGCTATTTGGAAGCCCCCTCCTAATACGCATTTTAAATTAAATTTTGACAGTGCTTCTCGTGGAAATTCTGGTTTGGCAGGGGTAGGTATGGTGATTTTTGATCATCATGTGAATATTGTCCAGGCTAGATGCCATGCTATTGGGTATAAGTCCAATAATTTCGTAGAATTTAAGGCCCTGTCACTGGGTTTGGACATGGCTATATCCTTGGGTATCAAGGATTTGGTAATTGAAGGGGACTCGATGGTAACCATCCAATGTGTTATGAAGAAGAAATCTAATTGTTGGGAATTACAATATGTTATGAAGTTAATTTTACAACAGTTGACTTTCTTTGATTCCTTTTTGATCACCCATTGCTTTAGAGAAATTAATATAATAGCGGATTTTTTTGCAAATTTAGCTATTGACACTAATGCAAACTTGCAGGATATAAGTATGCATGAGCTCCTGCCTTCCCTTCTGAAACATTTGCATTAAATTTTATTGGTTTTTCTTAAAGTATGTTCTCATAAAAAGTCCTTCAATGCCCTTATGCCTTAAGAAGGTAGCATGTTTGGGGTTTATGCACAGGTGGTAAGCATGCTTAGTAGGCATTTCCTAGGTGGCTATTGAGTATGCTTATGATCTATCATAAGCAGCAAGGGTGGTCCCTGTTATGGTATAAAGATGGCGCCCTGTCAGCAGGTTGGTTTCACGGTCATGATTTGGTATTTTTGGATCTGCTTTATCCTTGCTCGTGTGTTTTTTAAAAACTTTACTGTTTCATGATGTACGAAGGGAATGTGTTTTGGTAATCATCAACGGCTTTTATGAAGCTATTATGGTAAGGAGTGTGTTGCTTGTTATGTGGCACCGGTTGGGATATAGAGTACTTGTTTCAGCCGCCACCCTCATGCGAAGTCCATTATTTATGGTTTATCTTGTATGAGCTTTAATCTAGCTTCAATGCTTTATTTATATTTTTGAAGTACCATGATTATCTCAGTTCATGTTTTTGGGGGCGACTGGTCTTTAAAAGCCGATTTCATTCTCAATTCAATAGTGAATGCTTGGATTTTTCTCTCTCGAGCTTTGTTTCATATGTCGAGCATTTTTTCTCTTGCAAGATACAGGGTCATTGTTGAATGCCCGATTGAGAGGGAAAATGAGGCTCCCAGTAATAATTCTGAATTGCTTGGGGAAGTGTTCTGTTTGCCTACTCCTCAGGTGGATTTTGAGGTTCGTAGGTTGCTGGGATCTCTCTGGTTGCAATCTGGTCTTTTCTTTTCTGGCTCTGAGATTTTGTCTCGATTTCTTATTGTTTCCTATGATATTTTTCTTGATAAGGATTTACTCCACCTCTTGGTTCATACGTTTATCTCTCCCTCAATTTGCTCTTGGGAGCTTGTTAATTCTACATTGGACAATTATCATTTTGACCTGGGCTCTTTTTATTACAGGGGTTTTCTTCCTCGCTCTGATCTGCTAGATAATGGGAACTATGGAGTTTTATTGTTCGAATTGAGAATGGGGTTATTATGTGATAGATTGGGGGACACACTGCATGCTTTTGAATCCTTTCTAGAATCGGTTCCCTCATAGCTTTTGGATAAAGCCTTAGTGGTGCTTACAGATTTGCATTCTCTACTCTCTTTTGGTTTTTTGGCTTTAGCTCCTCCGCGGTTAGAATCTCCCTTGCAGAGCATTCCTCCTTTGATCATGGATAGAGAGCCCCCTATTGAGAGCTCAAGCTCTTGGTTTCAGAACTAATTTTGTGTGTAGATATGTTGTTGTCTTTTTTTGATGCAGGGTTCTAATCGGTTGATGTATCTTCATGGCAAGATTACTCTACAGATTACTCCTCATAATTTTTTGGATAATGATATGTATATCTTCGATAAGCCATGTAATGGGTGGGTGATCAATTTCAAACATTTAATTGGGTATATGGGGGTTTCTTTTGGATATTGATATGTATATCTTTGAAAAGCGATGTAATGGGAGAGGGATCATAATCAGATATGTAATTGGGTTTATGGGGTTTTAAATTTACTTTTTTGGGCCACAACCAGAGGTTTTCTTGCGGGTTCTTTCCTGTTGGTATGTCCTTTGAACCCGTTTGTATTTTCAAAATTCAAAATTAATAAAATATAGTTTAGTGGCTTGTCCACTTTTATCAAAAAAATAAAAATAAATAAATATATATTAATTAATAATTAATTCAAAATCTACGATTTATTTAACAATTATTAATATATATTTTATTAATGAGATTAATATATATATATATATATTAAATAATACTTAATTGAAATCGTGTGTTATTAAATTTATAATTATTATACTTTATTTCCTGGAGTTAATATTTTAATTGGAAAATTGCTTGGAATAAAATATATCTTGTTAATTTCTACATAATATGTTATTCAAGGATATAGTATTAATGGATTTGAATATTCTGGGAGACCTAGGAATTTTAGAAAAGAAATACTTATCATTGGATATCTTGTAGACTTAAATGATATGCTATTAGATTTATTGGAAATTTAATGATGTGTCGATTTGAGAATTGGTAAGATATTGTTGTTATCGTTGGTGAAATAAATGGTTTAAATATACTTTCCCTCTGTAATGAGAATTAGACAAATGGTAATATTGCAATTGTGGCATTGTATTCCCCTTGTAATTGTGATTTTTTGTGTATGTATTTGGAAAACTTAGATCGTTTAGAAAAACTTGATCAACTTTTGCTGTTTAAACCAGTAGGAAAGAAGATTGCCTGTTTCCGGTTATTGCCTATGCAAGTTAAATTTTTGTATTCGCTTTTGTTTAAAGTAATGGCAAGGCCTGGATATGTTGTTTGGACCCTGTCATTTGGTTGGTTTGTGGTTGGCCATAGTTGGTCAGGTCTCCTAGTTAGAGTACCATCAAGCAATGGACCTTTGTACTAGCTTTTAACATGCTCAGCTGGACCCGTTTCTATGTAGGGATCATTTAGGATTTATTGACCGAAGTGGTCATTTGTATATTGGTTGTGCTCACCTAAAAGGTAGGAATGTAAATGACGTGAACCTTATGTAACTATAACTTAATTAATTATCAGAGGGGTCTTGCAATTGAGCAGACCTAGAGATGTAGCCCTCTAGGGGTGAAATCCGAGATCATTTTGGTGTTATGTGATACTTTTGTTCTTGTGTTTCATGGTTAGTGTTAGCATGTATGGATGGCAATTTGATAGAATGTATAAGTGGGTTAGATGAGAATTATCATAATGCATGTATGTAGTCATCTTTTAAATACAGTGAATGGATCATGAAGGAATGTACTCTAGTAATGATTATGAAAATAAGTATGCATGAGAAGACCTCATTAGTTATGATGATATTATAGAGCATTTTGGAACAAGATGCATGGGATGAGTTTAATGCAAAATTGTACGTAATGAATGGATAACAATTATTGGATGAACTCGTCATATTACCTAAATTGTAATTCTAATGGATGAACTTCATTTAGTTACTTAAATTTTAATCTTAATAAATGAACTTCATCATAATAGCTACATTCTAACTATAATGGATGAACTCAATTGGTTATCTACATTTTAACTTTAATAAATGAACTCCATCTTATTAGCTATATTTTAACTATAATGGATGAACTCAATGGGTTATTTACATTTTAACCTTAATAAATGAACTTCGTTATGTTAGCTATATTGTAGCTAAAATGGATGGACTCGTCAAGTTAACCATAGTTTAACCTTAATGGAAGAATTTACATGTTATCTATGTTTTAACTTCTATGGGTAAATTTCCTCATGTTAGCCTCTTCTCCAACCTTAATGGAAGAGCGCATCCTACTATTTATTATTTTAATTTACTGAACAAATAATATCCGTGTTTTAAGTAATAACATGTAATTAAGATAACTGGCTTAATTGGATCAATGTCACGAGTTGAGTTAGGTGTTAAGTTACGTAATCACGTTGGGAAACTCCTTAGGTTGGTTTAGACTTTCGTTGTGTCATTGAAGCTTTAAGATAACTCAATGTATCATCATGTTGTTTCTTATTTAAAATATATATATATATTTGCACTCCATTGGTGCATTTTAGCCCTATCCCTTCAGGGTTTCCTGGCAGGGCATTACACTTTGATCACACTCAATCTAAGTAGGTGTTCAGTATTTGTTTCTTGATCAAGCTGGACAGTTTATCTTCATCATATCTTGATCAATCAAGTTCAAGATCAATTTTTATCATCACTCACTGCATCTAAGTTGAATCAAGTTCTAGATCAGTAAGATCCTCTTCTTGATCAATCAAGTTCAATTTCAGTATCTTTTGTTTCTATCGTTCCTTAGTTCAATCAAGTTCGGGAACGGTATCGCTTTAATCAGACTTCATTCAGCTTTGTTGCTTCGAATCAAGCTAAACACCTTGCTCTTCATCTAGTTCATGATCATTCAAGTTCAGAATTGACATCTCCTAGACATCACACATTCTTTGAACCAACGTGTTGCTTGCACATTAATTCAAAGAGGGGCAAATGTAATACCCTAAAAATGGTCATCTAAACCATGGGCCCCTAATCTCGACAACATCACCAAGGTCCTAACCAAAGGCAATTAAATCAACCTTGAGCACATTATTAATTCTTCAATCATCAAATATCACATGGAAAATCAATTACTCAATATTAATTAAATAGTTATTTAATTAACTGAATCATTTCCAAGAATATCATTTTGATCAATTATCTTATCTAATTTATTAAATATCCTTGCATATTTAATTAATTAATAAAATTGTCATTTAATCATGCAAAAGGAATTAATTTATTACAAAAGAGGAATTAATTAAAAAACAAGAGTTGAATTGAAAATAAACAAAAAGAATTGAATTGAGAGAGAAATCAAACTTGAGATATTATTTCTTTTTCTAAATTTAGAACTTGAAATCAGGAAAGCAATTAATTGAATTATTGAATTATTCTCTAAAATTGGAACTCAAAGCTTTTCAGAAAAAGAAGTTCAGTTGCATTGAAAAGACTCTTTTCTTGAATAAATAAAAGAATTATCTATTTTTATCACAAATACATGGAATTAATTTATTATTATTTCCAATGCAACTTGGACTTCTAATTTGAATGCATTTCAATTAAACTATAGTTGGAATCTGTTGGCATTATGTGAACCGGTATGAGGACATAATGACATTGTATGTTGTTATTGATGTCAATATGCTGAAGAGGTGAGAACCGGCATATGAGAGAACCGGTATAACATTGTGAACCGACATTTGTGCCAAAGTGAAGTGGTGTGCTTGTTCAAGGTGAACCGACATATGGTTATGGGAACCGGCACATGGAAGCGTTGAATGACTACCGGTTGGTAGTCTCAACTTTAGGGTTTCCAGTTGAAGTGCTTCAAGCCTGTGTGGCTCAACCAGTGACTTTGTGTGATAAGTTAGCATGATAACAAAGAACGGATCATGTTGCCACATAAGCCTTGTGCGCGTGAAGGATCTTGCATGAAGGAGATTGTTCATATCTACCTTGGGAATGTGTGAAGTCTATAAAATGGTAATAACATGTGATGGGTTATCAGCCGCCAGGAAATTGGTGAAAATGGACAATGGAGAATGTCTTAAGATTGGATCAAGACTGTTGCAATTAATGGAGTATTCTCAACGGTCAGGATTGAACCGTTTGAATTCCTTAACTTAACAGGTTTAGGGTTTAGGGTTTATGCTATTGACCTATCTGTTTTCCTATAAGGTCGATGTTGTCTTTTTTTGAGGTTGTTGGCAAAAGTTGTGTGTGTGTATCCAAGAGAAGGGATATGTGATTCTTGCCAGACCAAAAGGAGAGAAGTGATACCTATTGAGTGCAAGTGTAGAAGGTGAAGAGGAGCTTAAACGGATCTGCATTGGCATCGGGTGCTGTTACTGGATCATTGTAATACCTGTTGATCTCTAACCACCTCAACAGTTGGAAAATCCCTTAATAGGGCAGCCTTAACCGGCTTGTTGTAAATCCTTTAACAGTGTAATTCAAAGCTATTGAGTTCGAAATCCTTTAGCTATTGAGTTCTTGAAATCCTCTAACAAGGTAACCTTTAATAGGGTTTAACCCTTAACCGAGTATTCTAGCCATCCCTTAATCGGGTGATCCCTAACAGGATCGGTTTCTAGCAGAAACTATTGTAATGTCTCTAACCGGACAAGGCTCCTAACAAAGCAGACTTCTAAAGAGTTCAAAAATAGCTTGTGGGTATTCATCCCCACCGTGGTTTTTCCCAGTTGGGTTTCCATGTGAAAAATATGTGTGTCATGCTTTTATCTTGTGATGCTTTCCTATTGTATGTCAAGCATATGATGGTTCTGTGTTTTATGTTTGTCAATAAAACATGTTGAACTAGCCATTATTATGATCTAATGATAGATTACTTGTTTATGCATAAGGGTGAAATGGTAATGCAGTCTTGAGTTAAGTGAAAAGCTAAGTGAGTAACCAGTTAATACTTGTCTCAGTCATTCTTAGCTTTACCGGTTGCACTCTGTTTCAAACCAGTGTCACTATTTGCTAGTCATTTGAAGTGTTTGCTGTCAAATTGGTTTAGGACTATTTTTTTGCCTGTACTGATTCACCCCCCCCCCCTTTCAGTACCGGGTTAGTACTATCTGTTCATCATTGAGTTATCAATTGGTATTAGAGCAACCTCCAGGTCATCTATGCTATAAGCTTAATCGCTTGAGGTAAAGATCCCAGTCTAATGATGAAGAGGGAAGGTCCAAAGTTTAACAGAGAAAATTTCAGTATATGGAAAGACATAATGAAGATATACATCAGAAGCATGGGTGCTCAACACTAGAGCTATGTTGAGACTGCCTATGTTGCTCCTATTGGTACCCTTATCGATGACCAAAAGAGAGAGATGCAGAAGAATGGGCAAGTCATGGAAGGCCTGATTAGTAGTTTATCTGACATTGAGTTTATTGATGTTCAGGATAAGGTAAATCCCAAAGAGGTATGGGATACTCTTGAAAATATCTATGGTGGCGACGAGCATGTAAAATAGGCTAAGGAAGAAAGCCTTAGAGGGAAGTTTGAAGATATACGGATGGTTGAAGGTGAGACCATTCAACAGTATGGAATAAGAATCAAAACCGTTGTTGGAGATATCAAGAGTGTAGGTGGTAAAATAGAAGATGCCACTGTGGTAAGCAAAGTCCTGAGATCCCTATTGCCGGTCTATGCAATAAGGGTTGCTGCTATTCAAGAGCTAAGATCAATAGACAAGACTAAGGTATCCCTAGACTCCATCATTGCAAAGTTGACAGCCTATGAGCTAAATAGTTTGGATGGCAGTGTTCAAAAGACTGAATCAGCTTTTAAAGCTTCTACAGTACCATCCAGAAAAGGAAAAGAAGCTAGCACTAGTGGTGAACCAAGACAAGGCAGAGAAATGGATGATGAGGAGATTCTGATGGCATTTGAAGCTCTCCTTTCTAGGAAACTTTCTAAAGGAACTGACAAATATAGAGGTAAGCTACCTTTGAAATGTTTCTCTTGTAACCGAATAAGACATATTGCTGTAAAATGTCCTAATGACGACAACAAGGACAAATCGGAAAGGTTCAATAAATTCAAAGGAGGAAACCGAAGAAACTATTTTGTGGTAGTTGATGAAGGTGTCACAGATGAAGAATCAGAGGATGAAGAAAATGAAGATATTGTGTTTGTTGCTGTCAAGGAAGATGTGTCAGACAAAAAGGCTCTTGTCTCCCTGTTTGATAATTCCGATGAGTGGATCATTGACAGTGGCTGTTCTCACCATATGACTGGTGACCGGAGCAAGTTTCTATCATTGGAGGAGTATGATGGTGGTGTGGTTCACTTTGGCAATGATGCACCATGCATGGTCAAAGGCAGAGGGTCCATCTCTCTGAATGGAAAGAGTAGTGCTGACAATGTGTATTGGGTTGATGGTCTTAGACACAACCTTTCGAGTGTTGCCCAGCTGAATGACAATGGCCTCACTCTGGAATTCAAGAATGGAGTTTGCAGAATCAAAGGAAAGAATGGTGAATTGGTGGCAACCAGCATGTAGAGAAAAGGTAACCTATTTTAGCTGAATGCAAATATAAGTACATGTCTTATGGCTAAATTTGATGATGGCTAAATTTGATGATAGCTGGATATGGCATAGGAGACTCTGCAATGTAAACTTTGATAACATTGTGAAGGCTAGTAAGATCAAGGCAGTTAGAGGGTTGCCGGTGCTAAGCAAACTAGATAATACCTTGTGTAGAGAGTGTTAATTGGGGAAAATGTCTTCCTCAACCTTTAAAGGTAAATCTTTCACTGCTGACAACTTGCTTGATCTTGTGCATACTGATTTGTGTGGTCCTATGAAAACTAGAAGTGTGCAGGGTGATATGTACTTCATGATTCTCACTGATGACTGCTCAAGAATGGTGTGGGTCACAATCTTGAAAGACAAGTCTGAAGCCTTTGTAAAGTTCAAAGCTTTCAAAGCATTAGTGGAGAAGGAAAGCGGTAAAAGGATCAAGTGCCTGAGAACTGATTAAGGAGGGGAATTCACTTCTAGTGAATTCAACAAGTACTATGAAGAACATGGCATCAAGAGGAAATTGTCTGCCCCCCAAACTCCACAACAGAATGGCCTAGTAGAGAGGAATAACCAGACTATGATTCAAGTAGCTAGAACCATGTTGATTCAAGGAAAGGTAGCTCACACCTTTTGGAGAGAAGCGGTGAGCACTGTAGTCTACACAATGAACTGGGTACTCATCAAGAAAGGTAAGGATAAAACTTCTTATGAGTATAGGACCGGTAAGACACCTATGGTCAGCTACTTTAGAGTGTTTGGTAGCAAATGTTACATCAAGAGGAGTGAACACCAGAGCAAATTTGATGCGAAATGTGATGAGGGAATATTCCTAGGATATTCCACCAAGAACAAAGCTCTCAAGTGATTCAACAATAGGATAGAGAATTATGGAAAGAATCAATGTAAGAGTTGATGAAACCTCTGAGAAAACTGAGGAAACCGGCAGTGAGCAAGCGATAAATGAACTGGTTGCAACCTTCTGGGAACTAGTTGACAGCCAACCGAGTACCAGTAACAATGTTTCTACACTGACAAATGTAGATGTTGATACTGATGGAGATGAGGATGAAGAAGATAAGAAAGAGGAATCTATCAAGACCATTCCTCAGTATGTCAAGCTGAATCATGATCCTAAGTAGATCATAGGAGATAAGGATGCAGGAATCCTTACAAGAAGAAAGGTCAGAGAAAACTCTTGTATGATCTCTGAATTTGAGCCTAAATCATTCAAAGAGGCACATAAGGATGAAGACTAGATCAAGGCAATGGAAGAGGAACTTGACCAGATAGAGAAAAATGGTACATGAACTTTAGTACCCAGACTGAAGCACAAAAATGTCATTGGTACTAAATGGGTTTTCAGAAATAAGCTAAATAAGGATGGCATAGTGATTAGGAACAAAGCCAGATTAGTGTGCAAAGGATATGCTCAAGAAGAAGGAGAAGACTATGGAGAAACCTTTGCTCCTGTAGCCAGATTGGAAGGAGTCTGTATGCTTCTTGCATATGCAGCTTTTAAAGGTTTCAAAGTATATCAAATGGATGTAAAATCTGCATTCCTAAATGGTGTACTTGAAGAGGAGGTGTATATTGAGCAACCAGATGGGTTTACCCTATCTGAAGACAGTGACATGGTATGTAGGATACATAAAGCCTTATATGGACTAAAGTAGGCACCTAGGGCATGGTATGAACATCTGCATTCTCATCTTGTGAAGATTGGATTTGAGAGAACAAGTGAAGATAGTAATATCTACTTGAAGTCTGAAGGAGATCAGATCCTGATCTGTGAGGTATTTGTTGATGATATTATCTTTGGTGGAGATGAAAAGATGAGTCATGAGTTTGCAGATGAGATGAAGAAAGAGTTTGAAATGTCACTCATAGGGGAGATTAAATTCTTCATTGGATTGTAGATCCAGTAGATGAAGGATGGAATCTTTATCACTCAGTCCAAGTATGTCAAAGAGGTGTTGAAGACCTTTGGCATGGAAGATGGAAAACCGGTTGGTACTCCGATGGTGACTGGTTGTAAACTATTTAAAGAAGATGACTCAGAATTGGTTGATGAGAAGGAATACTAATCAATGATTGGTAAGTTGCATTATGTAGTGCATAGCAGACCAGATATTGCACATGTAGTTGGCATTACTGCAAGATTCTAGATAAGCCCAAGAGAATCTCACTTGGTTGCAGTCAAGCAGATTCTTAGGTATCTGAAGGGAACTATTGACTATGGATTGTGGTATCCATATAGCAAGGATTTCAACCTGAAAGTATACACAGATGCTGATTGGGCAGGCAATATAGATGACCAGAAAAGAACAACCGGTGGTGCATTCTTTCTTGGTGGTAGACTGGTCTCATGGATGAGTAAGAAGTAGAGTTGTATCTCTCAGTCTACAGAGGAAGCAGAGTATGTTGTAGCTTTCATGAACTGCACTCAGACAATTTGGATGAAGCATGTATTAAATGGCTTCAAAGTTCTTGTATCTGAATCGGTAAGTATATTTTGTGACAATACTAGTGCAATTAATATCTCCAAGAATCCAGTTTTACATTCTAGAACCAAGCACTTTGAGCTTAAGTATCATTTCTTAAGGGAAAAGGTTCAGAACAAAGAGATTGCACTGGAACATGTTTCCAGTAAGGAGCAATTAGCAGACATATTCATCAAGCCTCTCCCAAAGACTACATTTATGTACTTAAGAGGTGAATTAGGGGTGTTGCCCCTTCAGGAGGTAAACTAAAAGCATATGCTCCACATCAGTCAGGTATTGCATAGTCAAATTTATTTTGGATTGATGTGTTGAAGGATGCTACTCCTTAGGGGGAGCAACATAATGGAACAGGGAAGCTTGTGCCTCCACTTTGGCATTGTTGTCAAAGGGGGAGAAGATGTGAAGCGGAGAAGATATCTACAAAAATTGGGGGAGAAGATGTGAAATAGAGAGATATCTTTGTATATTGCCATCAATGCTAAAGGGGGATATTGTTGGCATTATGTGAACCGGTATGAGGACATAATGACATTGTATATTGTCATTGATATCAATATGCTAAAGAGGTGAGAACCGACATATGAGAGAACCAGTATAACACTATGAACCGACATTTGTGCCAAAGTGAAGTGGTGTGCTTGTTCAAGGTGAACTGACATATGGTTATGGGAACCAGTACATGGAAGCGTTGAATGACTACTAGTTGGTAGACTCAACTTTAGGGTTTTCGGTTGAAGTGCTTCAAGCCTGTGTGGCTCAACCAGTGACTTTGTGTGATAAGTTAGCATGATAACAAAGAACAGATCATGTTGCCACATAAGCCTTGTGCGCGTGAAGGATCTTGCATGAAGGAGATTGTTCCTATCTACCTCGGGAATGTGTGAAGTCTGTAAAACGGTGATAACGTGTGATGGGTTATCAGCTACTAGGAAATCGGTGAAAATGGACGATGGAGAATGTCTTGAGATTGGATCAAGACTGTTGCAATTAATGGAGTGTTCTCAATGGTCAGGATTGAACCGTTTGAATTCCTTAACCTAACAGGTTTAGGGTTTAGGGTTTATGCTATCAACCTATCTGTTTTCCTATAAGGTCAATGTTGTGTCTTTTTCTGAGGTTGTTGGCAAAAGTTGTGTGTGTGTATCCAAGAGAAGGGATACATGATTCTTACCAGACCAAAAGGAGAGAATTGATACCTGCTGAGTGTAAGTGCAGAAGGTGAAGAGGAGCTTAAGCGGATCTGCATTGGCATTGAGTGTTGTTACCAAATTATTGTAATACCTGTTGATCTCTAACCACCTCAATAGTTGGAAAATCCCTTAATAGGGTAGTCTTAACCGGCTTGTTGTAAATCCTTTAACAGGGTAATTCAAAGCTATTGAGTTTGAAATCCTTTAGCTATTGAGTTCTTGAAATCCTCTAACAAGGTAACCTTTAACAGGGTTTAACCCTTAACTGGGTATTCTAGCCATCCCTTAACTGGGCGATCCCTAACAGGATCGGTTTCTAGCAGAACCTATTGTAATGTCTCTAACCGGACAAGGCTCCTAATAGAGCGGACTTCTAAAGAGTTCAAAAACAACTTGTGGGTATTCATCCCCACCGTGGTTTTTCCCAGTTAGGTTTCCACGTGAAAAATATGTGTGTCATGTGTGATGCTTTTATCTTGTGATGCTTTCCTATTGTCTGTCAAGCATATGATGGTTCTGTGTTTTATGCCTGTCAATAAAACATGTTGAACTAGTTGTTATTATGATCTGATGATAGATTACCTGTTTATCCATAAGGGTGAAATGGTAGTGCAGTCTTGAGTTGAGTGAAAAGCTAAGTGAGTAACCGGTTAATACTTGTCTCAGTCATTCTTAGCTTTACCGGTTGCACTCTATTTCAAACCGGTGTCACTATTTGCTAGTCATTTGAAGTGTTTGCTGTCAAACCGGTTTAGGACTGTACTTTTGCCTATACTGATTCACTCCCCCCTCTCAGTATCGGGTTAGTACTATCTGTTCATCATTGAGTTATCAGAATCTATCTCAAGGTTAACTAAACCTGATTTCTCAATTATTTTCAATTAATTCTTAATTGAGCTTTTCTCTTAGTAATTCTCTATAAATTCAGTCTTCAACTCTCATTCCAATTTACCCCAGAGATTTTTGAGAACACACTTGGAGATTATTATCACACTAATTTTTCTTTGGAGTCATTGAAGATTATTGTGCTTTTTTAGATTATTTGCATCCATTTTACTCATACATCATTGCTTACATCCATTATTGCTTGAATTGATTATTTGCTTGAATTATTCACCCATCTTGCATCCATATAGTTAATATCATATAGATTAAATCCTTTGTCTTGGTGTAGTCTAGTCACTAGTATTGCTTATAAAAATCTGAGAGCAATCTTATACTCGCATCTTTTAGAAGGCAATTAGTTGCTTTGTTATGGTTTATTACTTATTGGTTATTGATTACTAACCATGCATATAATGACTTAATTGTAGTGTTGTGCTTGCAGCTACAGACCACTTTTTCACACGCACACACACTAACAGTTCAAGTTCATCCAGTTCTTCTGGAGCTATCTTTCGGAGGGATATTTCAAGGCTTGATGGAACAAATTACACAATATGGAAGATTCAGATGGAGACTCATTTGAGATGTCTTGGCAAGGAGATTTGGGAGATCACATAGAATGGTGTCACACCTTATATTCCAGGATCTGGCAATCCTCCTCTGGAAAACCTAGACAAGGAGCCTGAGAAAGATTATAGAGCAAGAGAAGCCCTCTTGTGTGTACTTTCTGATTAGAAAATAATGGGATTAACCAACAAATCATGTGGAAAGGCTATATGAGATAAGTTGGAGACTCTTAATGAAGATGACCCTATAGTGAAGATTGCTAAACTTGATGGTTATCGGGTGAGATATGAAAGCCTGAAGATGGAAGAAGATGAAAGGATTACTGCATTCATGGAAAGGGTAAATGAGATTGCAATGGGAGTTAAATGTTGTGGTGGAAATCTGAGCAAAGATGAAATTATTTCTAAAGTCTTGAGAGCCCTACAACCTGTTGGTATTTTGGTATGGTTTTGTCATTGATGTCAACACCTACTAACACTTATCAACTCTGGCACTTTGGAGAATCAACAACATTCACCAGCAAGCAAGTGACTTATGCACAGTCACCGGTATTTGGTACACCGGTAGGATATAATGTTCACCGACACTTGGAATAGCATGGAAAACACCTAGTTATGTTGAAGACATCATTTGGACACTTTTTCTTGGAGATTTGTTCATTGGCATATTCGTATTTGCATATTTGTTGTTACCAGCAAATAGGTCCAGGTTATACACTGGTAGGTTTATCTTTTCCAGATGAGCACGAAATGCTATGGAGATGTCTTATTATTGTTGTAAATGCATCAAGCCGACATGTTGAATCAGTTATTGCATTAGACATTATTTTATTTGTAAATTGATTTTATAGTAATATCCTTTAGAGCCGACCTACTAAAATTGGTCTTAGGTTATGATATAAATTTAAGATCTTATTTGTAAGATCAGTGTGGAATGCGAAAGTGAAATTGTGTGAAGGTATATGCGAGAATAACCAGATCTATACATGCTGACATCATTTGAAGGTTGAAGAAGGGTTTTTGTGAAGATAATCAGAACTACACTGATACTGAATCCAACATAGTAAGATGCTATTTTGAGTAGTACATCCTTATTGGATTTAACCATCCAATTGTAGTCAGTGTGACTCCTAATTGTTGATTGAGCAGTGAGCTCTAGGCGCTTGGCCTTTCTGCATGTGCAGACCCCATTTGTATAAACATACTATATGCAGTAGTATCATTTGATTGTGGGTAAGGTTTCCCACCGTGGTTTTTCCCCTTACAGGGTTTCCATGTACAAATATTGGTGTTATGTGTTGTGGATGTTATTGTCTTTCTGTTTCATGCATTAATCTTTACCAGTACTTTAATCAACTGATAAAATTGTCTACCGACATACAAGTTTGCTTCACCAGTATCAAGAATTAAAGTTGGTTAAGTTGTTTTGGTTTGAATTTATTGGATAACTGATTCACCCCCCCTCTCAGTTGTCCTCGAGACCTAACAATTGGTATTAGAGCCTAGTCCTCTTTTTGTAGAAGTTTAATAGCTTGAGGAGATCCAATGTCTACTAACTATTTCAGGAAGGACAATCCTAAACTTGATGGAACCAACTATGACATATGGAAGATCAGAATGGAGAAACATCTGAATTGCATTGGAAAGGACATCTGGGATGTTACAAAGAATGGCTATACAACTCCTACAACTAGTCAGCCTAATCCAAACCTGGCTAAAGATGAAGAAAATAATTGCAAAGCAAGAGAAGCACTTTCGAGCGCATTAACAGATCAGCAAATCATGGGATGATCAGATAGATCAACTGCTAAAGCTATTTGGGATCATCTAGAAACATTGAATGAAGGAGATTCCATAGTCAAAATTGCAAAACTTGAAAACTTCCAGGTCAGGTATGAAAATCTGAAAATGGAAGAAGATGAAAGGATTTCTGCTTTTATGGAAAGAGTTAATGAAATTGTTTTGGGTATTAAATGTTGTGGAGGAACCTTAAGTGAAGATGAAATTATTTCAAAAGTTTTAAGAGGATTGCCGTCGGCATATAAAATGAAGGTTACTGCTATAAATGAGTTAAGAACAATGCCTAATACATCAAGAACTGGGGATACATTGATTGGAAAACTTTCAACTTTTGAAATTGAGGAATTTGGTCCTATTGCTACTATAAAGACAGATTTAGCTTATAAGGCATCAACATCATCTGCACCATCATTTGACAAGTCTGATTGGAAAGCCTTTTATGCAAGAGAACTTGAGGAAAGCGGGAGAGAAAATGAAGAACTTGAAGAACTTGAAGCACTATTTGCAAGAAAAATGCCTAAAGGTCCAGTTGTAAGTAAGTATGAAGGTAAAGCACCCTTTAAATGCTTTAACTATAATAAGATTGGTCATATGGCTTCTAGATGTTGGCATTTGACATTATAACAGCCAATGGGAGATTGTTGGCATTTCAATAAGGATATTGAGAAGGTTGTTGATGATTATGGATATAACTGATTAAGGATGTTTACTGTCTTGATATTATTATTTTGTCATTGATGTTAAGAAATTAATTTTCTAATTCAGTATGATGTTGCCATATCTTGAGAAGTATGATTTGATGAGTATAAAGATGTTGGTAAAAGACATAGAAAGAATATGATGAATAAGGGGATGAATAAGGTATTCAATGGGTAACTATTAATGAGTCAGCCAATGATGAGATCATGATGTTTAGATTGTTTTAACATCATACATATGTTGTAAATTGTAAGGTTAATACTATACTATGTTATCGAGCAAAGAACCTAGTCGGTAAACCCTAAGGTTATCACTATCGGTTAGTGAAGGCAGAATGTCTACCGAGTGAAGTTTAGTATTTATCGAGTTGTTACCGAGTTGTAACTGAGCTGTAACAGAATACATTAAATGGTTACATGCATTATTTAATGAAGGAAGCTGATGAGCTGGAACCGATTAAATGATTGGTATGTCATGCATGAAGTTTGTTAATGAATCTATGGCAAAGGAAAATTGGCATGAAGATCTACAATGCAGATTGAACCACATTACCCTAGCACAAGTTCCAAGAAATGTATGCAAGTTCAAAGGTAGGGTAAAACATTTTTCAGATCAAAGGATACATTGAACCTAGACAAGATTGAAGATCTGATGGCTATGATTGATCATGGGAAATGTGATCAAGGAGATTAAGCGATTAGCTAATTGTTTATAAATAGGGAGTTGTTGATAAACAATGTATGCGGGCAAATGTATGCATAGGGATGCTACATAGTGATTATCGAGCACATAAGCTTGAAGACCTGTTTGAATAACAGAGTATAGAAGCCTAGCAGATGGACAAGATTAGTTCTATGTCTAGATTGTATTGAGCAAATAAGAATCTGCTTTAGAATTTTAGATGTGAAGTTGCAGATAGATTTTTATTACTGTTATTTTGTGAAAGTGACAAAAAATCTCTTAACCAAGTGGACTTAACAGTCTTATTTGTAAAACCCTCTAGCAAGGTGACATTCTGATTGAGTGTTTGAAATCCTTTAACAAGGTCACTTCTAACAAGGTGAAGATCCTAACAGATCTGAAGGAAATCCCTTAACCGAGTCACATCTAGAAATGTGTTTGTAATCTTTAACAGGATTTGCTTTTAACCGAGCATACTCTAGAAGAGTATATTTCTTAGTGGGTCCAAAATCCCACAGTGGTTTTTCCCTATTTGGGTTTCCATGTTAAATCTGGTGTTATGAGTGATATGATGTTTATATGCTTTTGAGTTTGCATGTTTAATAGTTTTGGTTATATTACTAAAGTATATGTTACCGAGGTTGAATCTGATGTTTTTATGGAAGATTAAGTTTGTATGATTCACCCTCCCTCTCATCTTGTTGGCTATTGGATCTATACTTACATTAAGTATCAAAACTATCAATTGTTATCAGAGCTTTAGACTCCAGAAGAAAAAGTTTAAAGGTACTTGAGGCAAAGATCCAAAGATGTATAAGAGGGATGCACCGAAGCTGAACAAGTCAAGTTTCTCTACATGGCAGAAAAGGATGAAGCTGCACCTATCAGGAATTGGAGAATATGTTGTATATTATCTGGAGAATGATTTCATCACACCGAGCACCTATCCATTGACTATGGAAGAAATAAAGGCAAAGCAAGAACATATCCGAGCAATGATTGAAATAACATCTGCATTGACCGACTCAGAATTTAATGATCTAGAAGGCTGCAATGATGCAAAGGCAATGTGGGACAAGCTCATATCTGTATATTGAGGAGATGAACATGTTCAAAGAGAAAAAGTAGACAGTCTAAGAGGACAACTTGAATCTATAAGGATGAATGAAGGTGAGAACATAACCCAGTATAGTACAAGACTAAAGGAGATTGTCAATCAAATCAAAGGAGCAGGTGGAACTATTGAAGAAAAGGATATACAAGCAAGTTGTTAAGAACCCTTCTACCGGCTTATGTAATCCGAGTCTCTACAATCAATGAACTGAGGTCTATACCTAATAAGCTAGTTTCTTTAGATGCTACTATTGGTAAGCTACATGCATTTGAGTTAAGTAACTTTGATAATAGTGGATCTTTGGTAAATAAAGTTGAATCTGCATTTAGTTCTTTTCATCTTGATGAATCTAATGAATACAATGAAAGAAAGTACAAGTACTCTGAAGGAGATCACAGTGGAGCAAGTGAAAGATTTCGTAAGAACATGGAAGAAGTACACAAACTGTATGAGGAAATCAGAAAGAAGGAAGAGTTTGAAGCACTATTAGCTAGAAGGTTACCGAGAGGCAAAGGTAAGTATAAAGGAAAACTACCTTTGAAATGTTTCAATTGTGATAAAATAGGATAAATGGCTTCTAACTGTCCTGACAAAGATTCTACTGAAAAGAGAGATTACCGAGATGACGGATAGAAAGATAATCATTACAGAGGACACCGAGACTTCAGAAGAAGAGATAGAAATACATTCTTAATAGCCGATGAGGAATCCAATGATGATAAATCAGATGAAACTGATACAGAGGAAGTAGTTTATGTGGCTATCAAAGATGGATTAGATGAAGAAAGGTATGAAGAAAAAGCTCTAATATCTCACATAAATACTAATGATTCTCATATCATAGATAGTGGATGCTCACATCATATGACAGGTGATAAACACAAGTTTTTTATGTTAGAAGATTATGATGGAGGCTATGTAAGATTCGGTAATGATGCACCATGTCCAGTAAGAGGTAATGTAATGCCCCGCTAGGAAACCCCTAAGGGTTTAAGTTAAAAACACTCAATTATAGTGTAAATATATATTTTTTTATAATACTAATTACGAGCATTAATAATAAGTTACAACATTAAGATAATTTGGAGTTATCTAAAACTTAGATAGCATAGTGGAAGGCTAAACGAACCTAAGGAGTTTCCCAACGTGATTACGTAACCTTACATCTAACTCATCTCGCGTCAATTGATCCAATAAGCTGGATATCTTAATTATGAGAAAATGCATAAGACATGGTTATATGTATGTTCAATAAATTGACATCTTAGAAATTTTAGGAAGCATTCATTTATTTTGGGTGGATAGGAGGCCATCGCGAGGTTATTTACTCAATGCAATTTAAAACATAATTAATTTAAGAGGCCTCCCATAAGGTTCAATGCAATTAATATAATGAAGTTCATTCATTTGGGTTTAAGGTAAGCACCCACAATTGATATCATCCTTTAATATTAAAAGTATGGCTAATAAGATGAGATTCATTCATTAAGGATTAAACTACCATTAATAGAGTGAGGTTCCTTCATTTGAATTCAAGCATAACCAACAAGTGAGTCGTAGTTCTTTTATGGAGGATAGAATGTAAGTGGCCATAGAGTTCATTCATTGAAGTTTTACTAATGCTAATAGATGGAGCTCAATTCATTAAGGTGAAAATGTATTAGGAACATATGAGTTCATCCCTTTAATTAAAATATAGTTAGCAAGATGATATTCATTATTATAGGATTAAAATATAAGTTCATAGTGACATTCATCCATTAGGATTTCAATATAACTAACTTAATGTGTGTCACTCTTTTTAGTTACATAAAGTTAATATGAAGAGATACATTTACTAAGATTAAGATATAAACAACTAATTGAATCCTTCCCCTTTCAGTTCAATTTTGGCTAATCATAAAGAGATTCATTCATTAGGGTTATAATATGGATAACTAGTTGAGTTCACCCAATTATCAAATTTAAACTGGTAAGGATTATCTGTTAAGATTAAAACATAAATAACTAAACAAATTCATCCAATATAGTGAAATATAATTAACATGGTGATACTCATTTACTAAGATAAAAGGTAAATACCTATCTGATGTTCATCCTTTAG
This sequence comes from Cryptomeria japonica, assembly GCF_030272615.1. Classification (NCBI taxonomy): domain Eukaryota; kingdom Viridiplantae; phylum Streptophyta; class Pinopsida; order Cupressales; family Cupressaceae; genus Cryptomeria; species Cryptomeria japonica. The sequence continues at coordinate 478,082,420 of NC_081414.1, read as the reverse complement.
GTTTCAACTTAGAAATTACGACATTAATTCTAACTTTGTTACCCATTCACATTTGTTCAATTTACCAACTTATATCAAGCTAAAACAATAATGGTAACCTAGCGAGATTATTTCCACTATTACTTCTTTTAATTAACATAAACCAAATACTTTTCCATAATCATAATTTACAATGTTTTATGAACCTGATTACTACATTTATCAAGATGTCTAATTTTATGCACTTTGATTTAGCTTCATTAAATTCCCACCATACACTTATGAAAAGCAACCATACATGATAACTTATAATATGAAATAAAGAAACAAGGCATCGCATAACACGGGTCTGATCTCGGAGTTCACCCCTAAAGGGCTACATCTTTGGGTCTGCTCAACTGCAAGACCCCTCTGGTATTTAATATCGTTAGGAATACATAATTTATATGTCTTTTACATCTTTGCCACTTAGGCGAACACAACCAATATACAACAGACACCTCGGTCATAAATTACATAATGATCCCTTTTGAAGCGGATCCAACTGAACACATCAAAGCAATTACAGGTTCTATTGACTGACGATACTCTGACTAGGGACGTGGCCGACTATGACCAACACAAGTAACCAACCGACAGGGTCCAAACAAACCTATCAAAGCCTTGCCAATACTTAACACAAGCGAAAAACATAAAATAAACTTGCCATCTTTTCCATTATCTATTTCACATTATCGGGGAAGAAATAACTAAACTATTTATTTTACTAAAAGAAGGTATCATTTTCTTCCAAACTTCCAATCGACACATTATTAAATTTCTGATGATCTTTTTAGCATATCATTTGAGCTTTCAGAATTTCCATGACGAACTTAAAATACTTATACATTTTAGATTTCTATTTCTAAGTTCTCAGAATGATCAGATAGAATCACTATGTGTTTCCTGAATACTGTATTATTTAAAAATCACCAGTTATTAATTACTATTCAATATATATATATATATATATATAAATTTCCTTAAAAATATATATATTAATAATATTGTTTAATAACGTTCGAATTTCAAATTAATTATTTATTAATATATATATTAACCCTCACATTAAATATATATATTAATAAAAAAACTTAATTATTAACTAAAAACTATATTTAAGAAAAACTGTCATTAAAATCAATTTATTTAATTTATTATATTATATTTTTTTTTAAACTAAAAAATAAATAAATAAATAAATAAAAGGAGGGGGCACTGCGGGGCCCACCTTCCAACACGGAAGAGGCGGGAACCCAACAGCTCCCTCACTGCCAAACTGTGGCACAGGGAGTCCCCCTACGGCCACTGTGGACGCAGGGTTTCCCTGCGGCCACCGTGGTCGCAAGTTTTCCCCTACGGCCACTGTGGACGCAGGGTTTCCCTGCGGCCACCGTGGTCGCAAGTTTTCCCCTGCGGCCACCGTGGTCGCAAGTTTTCCCCTGCGGCCACAGTTTACGCAGGGATCCCTGCGGGCCACTTAGTGGCTGCAGGTCCCTGCAGCCTATGGGGAGGAGGGTGCAGGTAGAGCCCTCGGCTCCTCCACCCTCGAACCCTAGCCGCTTAAACATTTTTTTTTATTTTTATATATGTCTTTTTTTTATATTTTTGGAAGATTCACAGTTTAAAACTAAGTCAAATTTTTTTGAAAAAGGATACTGAAAAAACCAAAACACAGTCACAGCCATAGCCATTTATTTTATATTTATATTTTTTAATTTTTATCCCCCCCTTTTTTTTTTTCCCAGAATGTTTAAGCAATAGAATGGGGAAGATTTTCTCCTTTCAAAATGTCCAAGAAACCATGACAATCTTGAATCCAAGAACAACCAAAATTTCAAAACTAAAACTAAATCTAAAAGAAACATTCATAGGTATATTTTTTTTTCTTTACCAACATTTCGTGGAGAGCATCCAAACACCATTTTTGATTCAACAAATAAATAAAAGGGTAAGCTGGAATCCTACCTCATATTGCATTCCAGGCAAGACTTTGAAGGAGAGCTCCACCTGCAACTCAAAGCAAAACTCCATTTTCTCCAAATCCCCAATCTCCCTTCCAAAACCATTTTCCTTTCTCTTCCCCAAAAAAAATCCCAAAAAGAAGAACCTCCAAAATATTTCAAAAACTAGGTTAAATGAGAAACCCTTCTTTTTTTTGACCTAATTTTCAATTTCGAATTTAAGCATTTTTTTTTTTATAAAAGAAAATGAAAATGGAAATCATTCTTTTCCACTACTCAATAAATCTAACTCGTTTTTTTTTTTTTTTTAATTAAAATTAAAATGCTTCTATCTCTTATTTAGTTTTAAATTTTAATTTCTCCATATTAATTTAGGCCCACATTATATTTCGAAACTATTGACCAGGGTAAAGCATTTACATTAATTTAAATTTCCAAAAATCAATCTTTTATACTTTATCAACTTTACAAGTTAAAAAAAAAAAAATTTCCTTTAAATAATAAAATTTACCCTTTCTTTTCCAAATGCGAAAATGGTTAATTTATTTCTATTTCCAAATGACTTTAAATCCTCCTTTTTAAAAAACACATAACCTAATTAAATTTGTTATTTAAAATTAACTATTAAATTAAACTCGCTACACATAATAAAGCGATCTTTTTAATAAATGACTAATCTCATGAAGGAAACCTATTTATTTTAATTTCTCAACTACTAATGCGTAAATGAACACATTAATTCAATTTAAATACTTAAGCTTGCTACAAATATAAATAAAGTGATCTCTTAAATTAACGATTAATCATATAAAAGAAAACTACCTATTTTAAATTTCTAAATTACTAATGCGCACATCCACACATTAAATTGAATTAAATACTTAGGACAAAATACTCCCTTTACCACACGCAAGGCACACAAATCGAGAAAGTTCACCAATCACATGACATGCAACCCAAATGAAAAGAAAACCCTATGGACCACACACGATGCTCACCTGACCATGGCTAAGGCAAGACAAGAGTTTTATGACCCCCAAATCCGAATTCTAAGGATGGAGGAGGTATACTCAACCCTGTGAATCCCAAAGGAGATGAACCTCGCCCTAGGCGGTGTTGTACCTGCAATCTCCTGCACCCATGAAACATGCAAGCATACATATACATATACATATTCAACGAAGGCGTTAGCTCAAGATTTATAACAAGAATTAGGAAACAACTACATTTACACAAAAATTGATGCAAAAGCACAATAATAGGTATGTACAATTATTTATATTATGTAATCTACAACATTGCATCACGGTTAACCCACCATTCAAGAATACCACATAGGAAGTCAACCAAGGTCAAATGGGTTTTACAAGGCCGACTAGGGTAGGGGCATTACATTCTCCCCCCCTAGGCTCCGACTTACTCCTAGAAGTCGCAAGGCTAAGCGGAAGTCATACAACACGTATTAGCCCTTAAACTCAATTAACAATTACCAATTTGCACAAATAGCTATTTTGTCAACAATTTAAAACATTATTTATAAATCCTCTACGAATGTCATTACCCATTAACAGAATGCATCTAAAATCATACACTTCTTAAAATATTCTAGAATTTACACACAATCATAGTAGAGAAACGAGAATTTTTCCTTCCTTTCATTACACCAAATTAAAGCAATTAAAATATATAGACACAGTTATCATACTCATCTATCAAACATGACAAGAAAATATGCCCTCAAGATCACTTTCTTTCACCAATTCATCTCTTTTCACAAAACTTTGTCGCATAGAACTAGCTTCAAATATCAATTTCTACAACCAAGTTAACTTTCGACAAATAAGAGCAACGTAAGAACTCAATTGTTTACACTTTTCAGACATACAAGAACCTTTCCAATGACTATGCCCCATAACATAGTGACAAGTTAATACCATTTAATCCATGATTACACATAATAACCATCCACATAATGGGTTTTGCACAACACAAAAGGCCACATGTGAGCATGTCTAATGCTCGGTTCAAGGTAACATATACGATCAACATCCCTATTCCTGCTCTCAGAACAATTACATGATCATCAATATCCAACATCTCACTCAAGGGCTTGATGGTGCTAGGGTACACCATAGCGGTGCTACCTTCCATACAAGTCCCTCGTGAATATCCCTTGTTGTGTAAGGTGTTTAGCCTCCAAGAGATAGTCACCACTCATAGGTAGGTACTAGATCCTAGCTATCTCATAGCCTCACATAGCTCCATCCTCAAGGTTCCCTACGTCTACTTCCTCGTATACACTCATCCAAGACTGTCTCCTACATTCTTGGAGAGGAATTTCACATTGCAACACAAGACCAGCATACGAAAACAACAAGGATAAACTGGTTTAGCCACCAAAGTACAAAAGAATAAAGATAATAATTGTCAATTCCAACAATAAGACAAGAAAATAATTTCCGGATTTGCAACATCAAATCAAGTAACATCAAGATTGCAAGATCGTGGCTAAACTGTCAAGGTCAAAATAAAATAAATTGCTGGCCCACAAGGAAATAAATAAATAAATAAATAATAAAAGAAGATCATAAGTGCACATTACATCACTACGTGACTAGCGGCTAGCCACCAACGAGGAAGGAAGGAACGATCATCTAGCTATCATAGTAGCTCATCATGTGGTGTGGCCAAGCCACACATCCGCATGGCATGGTAGTGTGCACCTCAACATCACCCCGTATCATGTTGTCACGCGGCATGGCTCTACCCTGTACCTATCAGTAGGCCGCATGGAAATGTCTACTACATGCCGCATCATGTCTCAACATGGCATGGCAATACTCCAAGCAGATAGGGCACGCAATGGATGTATCCCGCATGGCAGTGTACCTCGCGGATAAGGCACGCATTAGTCACACCTCGCATAGTGATGTTCCTCTCAGGATACTCACCGTAAGCCCGAGGTATACATGGCTAAGGTCTACCCACAAGTCTACCAACACTAGTCAGTTGGCAACTCATGTAATAGAATAACACACCTCTCATGAAGACAAGGCAAAAGATGCTCCAATAAAATACATCAATATGCTCAAGAACTATCATCTATATGCTCAAAATAAAGGATAGGAATTAGGCTGGCACACATGAACCTCATAAATTGATTCATCATAAGGGAAAGTATTGAGTACACCTATAATACAGTTTCATTATATAACTATATTTTTCCTTGAGATAGGGAAGCTAAAGTCGCTTCGCATCGACATTACTCATACGTTGTTCATACTATTCAAGGAATGGTGACTTCTAATACTACCCCTTCACATATTGACTTATCAACAACCCGTGGGTTGGGACTCAGTAAGGGAACAAATATGCAACATCACATAAATAGTATGGTTTCCCATACTCATAAGCAAACATATCCCCCATGGTTGATTACTTCACCATCCCATGGGTACACATAGCAAGTACGGGTTTCTTACAACACACAAGGAATAACACCATTACTAGTTTAGTCACATTTACGGGGAGTACTTTACATTATGCTAACATATACTTAAGGGAAGTTTTAATTATTCTTTACACACGAATCATTGTAAAGAATAATTAGTGATTCATTGTAAAGAATAATTAAAAGAAAAGTCTCTACACCGAGAACTCCACAACAAAATGGAATAGCTGAGAGAAGAAACAGATCTATTGTGGATTGTGCCAAAACCCTGATGATTGAAAAGAAAGTGCCACAAACATTTTGGAGAGAAACAATAAGCACAACAGTTTACACCCTGAACTGAGTACAACTGAAGAAAGGTACTTTGAAGACACCATATGAAATCTGGTATGACAAGAAACCTAATGTAAGTTATTTTAAAATCTTTGGAAGTAGATGCTATGTACACAAGGATGATAGAAATGGCAAGTTTGATCAGAAAAGTGAAGAAGGAACATTTCTAGGTTATTCTTCTAGAAGCAAAGCATTTAAATGTCTAATCAAATCATCTAACAAAATAGTAGAAAGTGGAAATGTGAAAATTGATGAATTTGCAGAAAGAAATGATGAAGGAAATTCCAAAGAACTGGAAGATTATGATGAATTTGTTTATGTTCAACTAACAAGTCCTACCGAGAAAACTGTTGAAGAAAATGAAGAGAATATCTAGTTACCGAGTAATGATGAAGATCATACAGAGCCTACCGAGCCTGTATTAGCCAAGTATGTCAGAAGACATCATGCACCAATTCAAATTATAGGAGATAAGGATGATCTAGTGATGACAAGGAACAAACTGAGACAGAACACATGTCTGATATTTGAATTTGAACCAAGAATAGTGAAAGAGGCATTTAACAGTGAAGATTGGATAAATGCTATGATAGAAGAGATTGATCAAATAAAAAAGAATGACACATGGACACTAATCCCAAGACCGAAGGACAAAAATGTAATTGGCACAAAGTGGATTTTTAGAAACAAGCTAAATGAAAAAGGTGAGGTCATTCGAAATAAAGCAAGACTAGTATGCAAAGGTTATGCTCAAGAAGAAGGAATTGATTATGGTGAAACTTTTGCACTTGTGGCTGGACTTGAAGGAGTAAGAACATTGTTGGCATATGCTGCTTTCAAAAACTTCAAGATATATCAAATGGATGTCAAAACTGCATTTCTGAATGGAATATTAGAAGAAGAAGTTTTTATTGAACACCCTGAAGGATTTGTTCAAGACAAGAGTAAAGATCAGGTATGTAAATTGAACAAAGTATTATATGGTCTGAAACAAGCACCTAGAGCATGGTATGAAAGATTGCACTCTTATTTGATTAAGATTGGTTTTATAAGGACAAGTGAGAACATCAATATGTACATGAAGAATGATGAAAATGGAATGCTGATCTCAGCCATATTTGTTGATGATATTATATTTTGTGGAAATGACTCTTTAAGAAAGAACTTTGGAAATGAAATGAGCAAAGAATTTGAGATGTCATTAATCGGTGAGATAAAGTATTTTATAGGTTTACAGATACTGCAAATGAATAATGAGATTTTCATTACTCAATCTAAGTACATAAAGGAAATCTTGAAGAAATTTGGAATGGAGGATTCAAAACCAGTAAGTACTCCTATGACTACCAACTGTAAAATATCAAAGAATGATGAATCTGCATCTATTGATGAGACACTTTACTGATCCATGATTGGAAAGCTACAATATGTTGTTCACAACAGACTAGACATAGCACATGCAGTAGGTATAGTTGCAAGATTCTCTACAGATCCTAAGGAAACACACATGACAGCAATCAAGAGAATTTTTAGATACTTGAAAGGCACTGAGGATTATGGCTTAGTATATTAGAAAAGAAATGATTTTGATTTAAAAGTTTATACTAATGGTGATTGGGCATGCAACATTGATGGCAGAAAAAGCACAAGTGGAGGAGCTTTCTTTTTACGAGAAAGACTAGTGAGTTGGCTTAGCAAGAAACAAGGATGTGTTTCACAGTCAATAGCAGAAGCTGAATACGTTGTTGCAGCATTGAATTGTACCAACATAGCATGGATCAAACAACTATTGGAAGGTATAAATGAGAAAGTTACTGAGCCAGTAACTATATTCTATGACAATACTAGTGCCATTAACATTTCAAAGAAACCTGTTATGCACTCTAAGACAAAGCACATCTCTATCAAATATCATTATCTTAGAGAAGAAGCTCAAGAGAAGAAAGTGGTGTTGGAGTATGTTAGCAAAAAGGAACAAATAGCAGATATCTTCACCAAGACACTACCAAGGGACACTTTTGAGTGTCTCAGAAGTAAGTTAGGGGTCCTACCCCTATCTTCTACTCACTGACTGAGTTCGGTGAAAGTATCAATTCGATGACTCTATTGAATATCTTTTAAGAGTTGATGCTAATTTACACACTTTAGGATGTTTTCTAAAGGTGTGCAGGAAATAGTACAGGATACAATACAAGAAACAAGAATTGAAGACAAAATGCTCTGATCGAGACTAAGTTGACACATTACAGTAGGAATTCACTTCATACAGGAAGAAATTATGTTTTAGTTCTTTACTTTGGCATTGTTGTCAAAGGGGGAGAAGACTGAAGAAGATTGAAGAAAAAGGGGGAGAAGACTAAAGAAGATTGAAGAAAAAGGGGGAGAAGACTGGAAAAGACTGAGAAAAAAAAGCAGAAAAGAAAGACTAAGAAAAGAGGAGAAGACTAATGTATGGGGGAGAATTCTGATGACAAGAAGAGAGCATTTCAGAATCTCACAAACAACTCACAACAATCCGAATCAATTAGGTCAAATCAATTGGTTTTGCCATCAATGACAAAGGGGGAGATTGTTGGCATTTGGCATTATAACAGACAATGGGAGATTGTTGGCATTTCAATAAGGATATTGAGAAGGTTGTTGATGATTATGGATATAACTGATTAAGGATGTTTACTGTTTTGATATTATTATTTTGTCTGTTAGGAATCCCACAGATACTGAGAGGGGGGGGTGAATCAGCATCTGACCGATATATAGAATTTCTTAACTTAAAACATGCAGAACATAATATAACAGTGTATTAGTATGCAAGAAATAATGTAATAAACAAAATCAAGAACATCCACATGAAAAGCACACCATAACACAAGATTTTAACGAGGAAACCCGGTGTGGAAAAAACCTCGGTGGGATTTGTGACCCACAATATTCACTCACTGGCCAATAAGAGAATATTACTTACAATAGGGGCCTACACATGCAGGAAGGCCAACTACCTAGAGTTCACTACTCAATGGGAAGTCTCACTGACTTACAATGAGGATTATACAAATCCAATATCTTGTACTGCTTTACAATAGCATCTTCAATGCCAGATTTAGTACCGGTTCCTGCTCTGTTCTTTACATATACCCCTTAACCTATATTTCACATAATAGGTCTGCCTAATATTTTTCCTTACTTCTTACATCTCCTATATTAAATGTCTACAATGATCTCTTTTATATATAAGAGTCATTTTACAATTTGCCAAGTCATCTTACAAAGTTTTTACAATAATAAACAAAATATAATATAACAAAATCCTGTCAGCCTCTGTGTCGGTGCCAGTGTAGAGTGTGATCTACTGATGCCAGTATAATGCCTTTGTCAGTGCCATAGGATTGCAAGGTTGCCATCAATGACAAAACCTTCAATCACATACAATGTCTCATTGGAGTGTGCATATGCCAACAATCTCCCCCTTTGGCATTGATAGCAACACTCATGAGAAATTTCAAAAATGATCCAAAAACGTGAAGTCCAAAAAAAATGTTACCAAAAATGTGTGTGCTCCCCCTGAGCATATGATTCCTGTGATTTGAATTTTCTCATCCTACTACTCCCCCTTTGGCATCAATGACAAAGGTTGTCAAGATGTCAGTAGAGTTTGTAGTTTCAACCTTGTAACTGGGTAGTTACAATTTGAAAACAATCTCCCAAAATCAAGTTTATACTGTCCATAAACTTTTTTCTATCCTTTATTGTTGTCTCTGTTCTCTTCATTGTATCGGTTAGATGCTGAAAATGCTTTGCCGGTGTTTTCTTTCCGTGTATTAGTGCCTCAGATATTTCCTTCCGTAGAGATGCTAGATGGTCCAATCTTGGACTTAGTTTTGATCTCAAATGTTTTGCCTTATTTATTATTCTTTCTTTCTCTCTTTCCAATTTAAGTAGTTCTTCCTCAAAATTTGTTATCTTCTCCTCAAAAGCTGATAGTGTATCAGGCGAGTTAACAAAATTATTTGCAAGTTTATTGATCTCATCCTGTACCTTTCTCATCTTCTTGTCTATATCTACAGTCAAAAAGTTTGTTTTACAGGTATCTTTGTACAGATTTTTGTACTCTTTCAATAAATTACATAATTCTAGTAGAAGTGTGTCAAAATCTCTATTACACTTCTTTATTTGCTCATCAAAGAATTTATGTTTTTCAACTTCTACTTTATCCTTCAATGACTCTTCTTTTATTTTCTCAATGTTTTCTGAGATATATTTACACAGTGTATCAAGTTGTCCTAAAGAATCTTTATTGTCTATATTACAGTTGGGAGCAATTACCTTCAAAATTGGTATGGTATCATCAATTGCTTTGTAAGCTTGTGAGCTGCAGTCAGTTATTTTCTTGATTGAGTCTAATAGTACCTCAGTCACATTAGTTGATTTGTAGCCTGATGATGAATCAAAAATTTGAGTACCGGTAGAAGTAACCAAGCTTGTATTGACCACTGGTAGGTCTGTTTGTGTCTGCATTTCTTTAAGTAATGGTTTTTCTACTTCACTAGTTGCCGGTGGTACTGTTTCCTTATGTACCTATTCCGGTTGTTGTTGTTCCTGTTCCGAAGCCTTTTGCTCTGTTTGTTTCTCTGTATGTTGCATTGTCTCAGTCTGTGTGTGAGTCTCTACCTTTTTCTCTCTATCTTCTACCAGTTTCTCCTGTGTGTTATCAGTTTCCTCAGCTACCGGAGGCTCACTAGCCATTTCAGTCTTATCTATTGTATCTTTGTCTACCACTATGTTGATCTTTTGAGTATCAACATCCACAGTATATAAGACTTCAAGATTAGGATTATCATCCTCTACATCCATACTCTCAGCTACCGGTTGATCTTCTGTAGTTGTTGTTTTTACTGGTGGAGTAATCAAAGGAGGTGGGGGTAAGTTGTCTCTAACCTTGATGCTAGGTGGTCCACCAACTTTACCTTTACCCTTGTCTCTATCTTTCTGATAAACTTTTATGGGTTTGGGGTTCCTGTATTCTTCTTGTTTTTCTTTCTCAACTAGAAATATGTCCCATCCATTTTCTATCTCCTCAGTCACCTCATTAATTCTTCCAACCATTAAAGCAACGTGTCGGTGTGTAGTAGAAAATACTTTCCTGTTGGCTTGAGTAATTAGTTCATCAATTTCTTTGGGTGAGTTTACCAAATAAACAGCCAGTAGCTTTTCAATCTTTATTTTCTTATCTAGTTCTATTACTGCTTGTCTTCTTGCTTCTAGTCTTTTAAATAGCTCATCTGGAATTTCATTGACTACTTCCATCAAAAACTTCTTGTACATATCCATATGCAATATAACACTATTTTCTACTTGTTCTTTTTCATCAGCTGTTAGAGTGTCATATATTTTCTCTATGTTCTTCAATTTACCTTCCTCTGTGATTTCATTCAACAGTATATCAAGAGGGGCCAAGTCTTTGTTTTTCCTCTTCTTCTTTTTGGGTGTCAGTTTCTTCTTTGGTGGCTTTTTCTTGTCTAGAACCTTTCCTTACAAGTGCCTCAACCTTTTTCACTCTTTTCTTTGATTGTATTTGGCTTTCAATGGTTTTTGCACTACCAAATACTTCTTCCTTAGGTTCTCTGGGGGCTTCCAGAAGTGCTTTAGCATATGTTTCAACTATGTGATAATCTATTTCATAGCCCATCTCGATTACCCAAACTATCCTAGGGATGACTGCTTCCATCCAGATTTCATATTTCTTGATGACAAAACATATTTCATCTTTGTATTTTTTGACAATCTTTTGTGATAACCTTATTCTTTTCTTTATTTTGGCTTTTAATGCTTGAAAGAAGTCAAGAATATTGTTTTCCTTGTCTTATCCCATGCTATTGAATAGTTCTGTTAATTGTTTGCCTACCGGTATATCATATCCAAGTTCTTTGTAACCTATACTAGGAACCTCTTTTGTTATATGTAGCATCAAACATACTAATAGATTTCCAAACCTGAAAGTTCCTTTCTTGTCCTTCTTGATCTTTCCAAGGTTGTCAATTAATTCATCTTTTAACCACTCACATACATCAATTTTTTCATTATCTGTGACCATATCATAAGGTTGTCAAGAAATTGATTTTCTAATTCAGTATGATGTTGCCATATCTTGAGAAGTATGATTTGATGAGTATAAAGATGTCAGTAAAAGACACAGAAAGAATATGATGAATAAGGGGATGAATAAGGTATTCAATGGGCAACTATTACTGAGTCAGACGATGATGAGATCATGATGTTTAGATTGTTTTAACATCATACATATGTTGTAAATTGTAAGGTTAATACTATACTATGTTACCGAGCAAAGAACCTAGTCGGTAAACCCTAAGGAACCTAGTCGGTAAACCTTAAGGTTATTGCTATCTGTTAATGAAGGTGGAATGTCTATCGAGTGAAGTTTAGTATTTACCGAGTTGTTATCAAGTTGTTACTAAGTTGTAACCAAGCTGTAACAGAATACATTAAATGGTTACATGCATTATTTAATGAAGGAAGCTGATGAGTTGGAACTGATTAAATGATTGGTATGCCGTGCATGAAGTTTGTTAATGAATCTATGGCAAAGGAAAATCGGCATGAAGATCTATAGCACAGATTGAACTGCATTACCCTAGCACAAGTTCCAAGAAATGTATGCAAGTTCCAAGGCAGGGTAAAACATTTTTTAGATCGAAGGATACATTGAACCTGGACAAGATTGAAGATCTGATGGCTATGATTGATCATGGGAAATGTGATCAAGGAGATTAAGCGGTTAGCTAATTGTTTATAAATAGGGAGCTATTGATAAACAATGTATCTAGGCAAATGTATGCACAGGGATGCTACATAGTGATTACCGATAACAGAAGCTTGAAGACCTATTTGAATAACATAGAATAGAAGCCCAGCAGATGGACAAGATTAGTTCTATGTCTAGATTGTATTGAGCAAATAAGAATCTACTTTAGAATTTTAGATGTGAAGTTGCAGATAGATTTTTATTACTGTTATTTTGTGAAAGTGACAGAAAATCTCTTAACCGAGTGGACTTAACAGTCTTATTTGTAAAACCCTCTAGCAAGGTGACATTCTAATTGAGTGTTTGAAATCCTTTAACAAGGTCACTTCTAACAAGGTGAAGATCCTAATAGATCTGAGGGAAATCCCTTAACCGGGTCACATCTAGCAATGTGTTTGTAATCTCTAACAGGATTTTCTTTTAACCGAGCATACTCTAGAAGAGTATATTTATTAGTGGGTCCAAAATCCCACAGTGGTTTTTCCCTATTTGGGTTTCCACGTTAAATCCGGTGTTATGAGTGATATGATGTTTATATGCTTTTGAGTTTGCATGTTTAGCAGTTTTGGTTATATTACTAAAGTATATGTTACCAAGGTTGAATCTGATATTTTTATGGAAGATTAAGTTTGTATGATTTACCCCCCCCTCTCATCTTGTTGGCTATTGGATCTGTACTTACATTAAGTATCAGAACTATCACTAGATGCCTTGATAGACATGCTAGACTAAGAGAAGAAGCTAGAAGAACATACAAGCCTAACCCTGAATATCAGAGATACATATTTAAGAAGAATAAAGATAAATCTTGTTATCTTGCTGATGAAGGAGTCACTGATGATTCTGAAGAAAATCTAGCAGACAATGGATGAGTTTTTGTTGCTATAACAGAAGATCAACCAACACCTACTGTTCAATCGGTAGAGCAGGCTCTGGCAGCTAAAGTTGAAGTTAAGGATGAATGGATCATTGATTTAGGATGTTCACATCACATGATTGGTGATAAAGGTAAATTCTTGAACTTGCAGGAATATAATGGAGGTCTACCAAGATTTGGAGATGATAAAGCTTGTTTGATCAAAGGTAAAGGTACAATATCTCTTGATGGTAAGCATAATACAGACAATGTTTACTATGTGGAAAGTTTAAAGCATAATCTTTTGAGTGTTGGTCAATTAGTTGAGAAAGGATTTCAGTTACAATTAAAGAATGGTAAATGCAAAATTATGAATAGAAATGGCTTGGAAATTGCAACCGGTAATCAAACTAGAGGTAACATCTTTCATTTGAATAACAGTGAAAAGACATGCTTGATTGCACATATTGATGAAAGTTGGCTATGGCATAAGAGACTTTGTCATGTAAATTTTGACTGCATGGTAAAAATCAATACTACTAAGGCTGTTAGAGATTTACCTAAAATTGTCAAACCTCACAATCCGGTATGTAAGGAATGTCAATCTAGAAAACAAGTTAGAGCATCTTTTAAAAGTATTCTAGAAAAATCCAATAATGCTCTTGACCTAATTCATACTAATTTATGTGGTCCAACTAGAACTAAAAGTTTACAAGGTGATAGATATTTTATGCTAATCATTGATGACTATTCTAGAATGTGTTGGGTTACTTTTCTCAGAGAAAAATCAAAAGCACTTGGGAAGTTCAAACTATTCAAAGCAATGGTAGAGAATGAAACCGGTAAGAAAATCAAATGTCTGAGATCAAATCAAGGAGGAGAATTTACATCTAAGAAATTTAATACATTTTGTGAAGTGAATGGAATCAGAAGATAGCTATCAGCACCTCGGACACCACAGCAAAATGGAGTCATTGAAAGGAAAAACAAAAGTATCTTGGATGCAGCTAGAAGTATGTTATCTAAAGCAAATCTACCACATGTATATTGGAGAGAGGCAGTAAGCACAACGGTCTACACATTCAACAAAGTTCACATCAAAGGAGAAACCAGTAAGAGCCCTCATGAACTATGGTTTGGTATTACTCCTACTCTTAAATATTTTAGAATATTTGGAAGTAAATGCTATATTAGAAGAGATGAGTACATTGACAAATTTGATCCTAGAAGTGATGAAGAAATATTTCTTGGTTATTCATCTAAGAGAAAGGCATATAGATGTTTTAACAAGAGATTGCAGAAAATTGTTGAGAGTACAAATGTGAAGATTGATGAACAATTCAAAGGAACTTCAAGGTATATAGACTCTAAATCGGCAACAAAGATTATAACAAATGAACCTACATTGAACCCACCAGTACAGAATGAAGATCTAGTTACACTGGTATCATCTGAAAATTCCACAGTACTGAGGAACAACAGTAAATAAAGACACCCCAGTATGTAAGACTAAATCACTCTGAAGATCAGATAATTGGGAACAAGTATAAAAGAGTTATGACAAGAGGAAGACTGGAAAATGAAGAGGTATGTCTTATTTCTCAAATTGAACCATCATCAATTAATGAGGCATGTGAAGAGAAACATTGGATTAAAGCTATCGAAGAAGAACTAGAATAAATTGAGAAAAATAACACATGGACATTAGTTCCCCGGCCTAAAGACAAAAATGTGATTGGAACAAAGTGGGTATTCAGAAACAAACTTAATGAAGATGGTAAGGTAATCAGGAATAAAGCAAGACTAGTGTGTAGGGATATTCTCAAAAAGAAGGAATTGATTATAATGAAACCTTTGCACCAGTAGCTATAATTGAGGCAGTCAGATTATTCTTGGCTTTTGCAGCATACAAGAACTACAAAGTATATCAAATGGAAGAAGTTTACATTGAACAACTTGATGGATTTTCTTTGACAGACAACAAAGATATGGTTTGCAGGTTAAGGAAAGCTTTGTATGGGTTGAAACAAGCTCCTAGAGCTTGGTATGCAAGATTGGATAAGTATCTTTTGAAGATTGGTTTTTCTAAAGGTAATGCTGACATCAACATATACTACAAAGTGACTAATGATGACATCTTGGTTATAGAAGTTTTTGTTGATGATATAATCTTTGGAGGAGAAGATGGATTATGTAAAGACTTTTCTATTGAAATGCAACAAAAATTTGAAATGTCTATGATTGGAGAAATAAAATTCTTTTTAGGTTTGTAGATTTCACAAACTGATAAAGGTATATTCTTGAGTCCATCCAAGTACTTGAAGGAGTTATTTAAGAAATTTGGGATGGAGAACTCTAAACTAGTAAGCACACCTATGACTACAAATGCCAAATTATCACTAAGGGATGAATCTACACCTGTTAATCCGACTAGGTACAAATTTATGATAGGAGGTTTACTATATTTGACACAAACAAGACCTAATATCATGAATGCAATATGTATTATTTCAATATTTCAGAGCAATCCTAGAGAAAATCATGAATCAGCAGTAAAAAGGATTTTTCGGTACCTACAAGGCACTACAAATCTTGGATTATGGTATCCTAGAGATGAAAACTTTGAATTATATGCATATACAGATGCAAATTGGGTAGGAGATGTGGATGATAGAAAAAGCACCACCAGAGGAGCATTTTTTCTTGGCAGCAGATTAATTTCTTGGTTGAGTAAGAAACAAAGTTGTACATCTTTATCAACAGCTGAATCAGAATATGTTGTAGCAGCAACTAGCTATACACAGGTATTATGGCTTAAGCAAATGTTGAAGGACATAAAGGTAAAATGCCAGGAACCCATAACTATCTATTGTGACAACACTGCAGCAATTGATATATCTAAGAATCCGGTATTACATTCTAAAACTAAACATGTTTCTATCAGATTGAATTTTCTAAGGGAGAATGTTGAAACAAAAGAAGTAAAACTGGTTTATGTGAATACTAAAGAGCAGATTGTAGATATTTTCACTAAACCTCTGCCTAAGGAGACCTTTGAATATCTCAGAGATCAGCTTGGGGTTATGCCCCCACCGGTAGAGACTTAGATAGTTGATTTTTGTCATCAACCGACAGAAACAGCAGAGAAATCTTTTATTCCGGCTTTGATGAGAAAGCTACTTCTCAGGGGGAGTAGTTGGTATAGTGAATTGGTTGGTATTTTGTATTTGAAAAATGGTCTTTATATTGCTTTGACATTTGATGTCAAAGGGGGGGAGATTGGTATGGAAAAACACAAGAAAAACACATGTCACTCCCAGGGGGAGAGATTGTTGGTTTTTGGTATTTGGCATTTCTGTTTTGGCACTTTGATGGTTTTTCCATCTTGTGTCACCATCAATGCCAAAGGGGGAGATTGTTGGTATTTTGGTATGGTTTTGTCATTGATGTCAACACCTACTAACACTTATCAACTCTGGCACTTTGGAGAATTAGCAACATTCACCGGCAAGCAAGTGACTTATGCACAGTCACCGGTATCTGGTACACCGTCAAGATATAATGTTCACCAGCACTTGGAATAGCATGGAAAACACCTGGTTATGTTGAAGACATCATTTGGACACTTTTTCTTGGAGATTTGTTCATTGGCATATTCGTCTTTGCATATTTGCTATTATCGGCAAATAGGTCTAGGTTATACACCGACAGGTTTATCTTTTCCAGATGAGCACGACATGCTATGGAGATGTCTTATTATTGTTGTAAATGCATCAAGCTGACATGTTGAATTGGTTATTGCATCAGACATTATTTTATTTGTAAATTGATTTTATTGTAATATCCTTTGGAGCCGACCTACTAAAATTGGTCTTAGGTTATGATATAAATGTAAGATCTTATTCGTAAGATTAGTGTGGAATGCGAAAGTGAAATTGTGTGAAGGTATATGTGAGAATAAGCAGAGCTATACACGCTGACATTATTTGAAGGTTGAAGAAGGGTTTTTGTGAAGACAATCAGAACTACACCGGTATTGAATCCAGCATAGTAAGATGCTATTTTGAGTAGTACATCCTTATTGGATTTAACCATCCAGTTGTAGTGAGTGTGACTCCTATTTGTGATTGAGCAATGAGCTCTAGGCACTTGCCTTTCTGCATGTGTAGACCCCATTTGTATACACATACTATCTGTAGTAGTATCATCTAATTGTGGGTAAGGTTTCCCATCGTGGTTTTTCCCCTTACAGGGTTTCCACGTACAAATATTGGTGTTATGTGCTGTGGATGTTATTGTATTTCTGTTTCATGCATTAATCTTTACCGGCATTTTAATTAACTGATAAAACTATCTACCGACATACAATTCTTCTTCACCAGTATCAAGCATTAAAGTTGGTTAAGTTGTTTTGGTTTGAATTTATTGGACAACTGATTCACCCCCCCCTCTTAGTTGTCCCCGGGACCTAACACCACCGACTTACAAAATGAAGACTACTGCTATTAATGATTTGAGAACAATGGCTAATACATTTGTCAACAAAGATACCTTGATTGGGAAACTATCTATTTTTGAGCTTGAAGAATTTGGACCTTCTGGAGCTGTGAAGTCTGAACTTGCTTTTCATGCATCTACATCTACAACAGATAAGCAAGACTGGGAAGCTTTATATGCAAAGGAATTAGAAGAATGAAGAGAGAAGATGATGAGTTTGAGCAACTTGAAGCACTATTTTCTAGAAGAGTACCTAAAGGACCGATAGGAAGTAAGTATGAAGGAAAAGCACCTTTTAATTGTTTTGCATGTAATAAGATTGGTCATTTTTCATATAGATATCCTGAAAGGAATTCAAGATTTGAAGAAAGAGCTAGAAGATCATTTAATCCTAACCCTGGATATCAAAACAAGTATAAGTATAAGAAAAAAAGAGACAAATCATGCTACATAGCAGATGAGGAAGGCATTACTGATTCTGATGATGAACCGACAAAAGACTCTGCTAGTGGTTTCAGTAATGGGAAGGAATGGGTGTTCTTGGATATCAAAGAAGATGATCTAGAATTAGAAGAGAATGTACCCAAAGAGAAGGCACTTGCTACTAAAATTGAAGATAAGGATGAATGGGTAATTGACAATGGTTGTTCACATCATATGACTAGAGATAAAGGGAAGTTTATGTCTTTGCAAGAATTTGATGGTAGTCTAGTTAGATTTGGAGATGACAAAGCCTGTATGATGAAAGGAAAATGAACTATATCATTGGAAGGTAAGAATAATACTAACAATGTTTATTATGTTGAAGGTTTAAGGCATAATCTTTTGAGTGTAGGACAATTGGTAGATAAGGGATTTCAATTACAATTCAAGGATGGATTATATCTGAACCGGTAGCACCTTTACCAGAACAGAGTGTTGAACTAGTTACTCAGACAGTATTAGGGAATTCTATAGTAACTAAAGAATAGGGAAGAGCAATAGAAAGTCAGAAGACTCCTAGGTATGTAAGATTGAATCAATCAGAAGATCAGATCATTGGGGATAAGAACAATGGAGTGATGACAAAAAGAATACTGGCAACTAATGAGGTAGGTTTAATTTCACAAGTTGAACCGGTATTAGTAATTGAGGCATGTAAAGATGAATATTGGTTAAAAGCCATGAAGAAAGAATTAGATCAAATTGAGAAAAATAACACATTAACCTTGGTTCCCTAGCCTAAGAATAAAAATGTTATTAAAACTAAATGGGTTTTTAGGAATAAATTGAATGAGGATGGTCAAGTTATAAGGAATAAGGCTAGATTAGTTTGTAAAGGATATTCTCAGAAGGAAGGAATTGATTATGGAGAGACTTTTGCACCTGTAGCTAGGATTGAAGCTATAAGATTATTTATTTCCTATGCTGCTTATTAAAACTACAAGGTTTATCAGATGGATATTAAATGTGCATTTTTGAATGGGGATCTTGATGAGGAAGTTTATATTGAGAAACCTAATGGTTTTTAACTATCAGATGATACAAATATGGTTTGTAGGTTAAGGAAAGCTTTATATGGATTTAAACAAGCACCTAGAGCTTGGTATGCAAGGTTGGATAAATATCTCTTGAATCTTGGTTTTGCTAAGGGTAGTGCTGACAATAATTTATATTATAAGATCACTAATAATGATATACTGATTATTGAAGTATTTGTTGATGACATTATTTTTGGAGGTGAAGATAACTTATGCATAGAATTCTCTAAGAATATGGAGAAATAATTTGAGATGTCTATGATTGGTGAGATGAATTTTTTCTTAGGTTTGTAGATTACTCAGACTGACAAAGGTATTTTTATCTGTCAAACTAAATATGCTAAGGAATTCTTGAAGAAATTTGGTATGGGAGATTCTAAACCGGTAAGTAATCCTATGATTACAAGTGAGAAATTGACAAGAAAAGATGTTTATGCGTAGATAAATCCTACAAGATACAAATCTATGATTAGAGGTCTGCTTTATTTGACTTAGACTAGGCCTGAAATTATGAATGTTGTTTGTATTGTTTCAAGATTTCAGATTGATCCTAGAGAAAATCATGACATTGCGGTGAAAAGAATTTTTAGATACTTGCAAGGTACATCAAAATATGGCTTGTGGTACCCTAAGGATGATAACTTTACTTTATGTGCATATACAGATGCTGATTGGGCTAGAGATGTTGATGACCGGAAAAGTACTTCTAGTGGAGCTTTCTTTCTTGGAAAGAAGTTGGTTTCGTGGATCAGCAAGAAACAGTCATGTACTTCTTTATCTACTGTTGAAGCTGAGTATGTTGTTGCTGCTACTAACTGTACACAAGTTCTATGGATGAAGCAAATGTTGAAGGATATAAAGATGGATTGTGATGTACTGGTAGTTATTCACTATGATAACTCTGATGCTATTGATATATCAAAGAATCTGATATTTCATTCTAAAATAGAGCACATATCTATCAAGTATAACTTTTTGAAGGAAAAAGTGAAAGTAACTGAAGTTAGACTTGTTTATGTGAACACTAAAGAGAAGATTGTAGATATTTTCACTTAACCTTTTCCCAAGGAATCATTTGAGTACCTAAGAGATAGATTGGGAGTTTCTTCCCCTCTGATAGAGACATGATTGATGCGGTTTGGCATCAGTTTGACATGCATTATCAAAGATACTATTCATTCTGGCACTGATGTTGGATGCTATTGCTCAGGGGGAGTAGTCAGCTTTGTGATTCAGTTGTTAATGTTTTTTCTTTGATATTTTTGCTAGATTTATGGCATTGATGTCAAAGGGGGAGAGATATTGATGTGAAAAAGAAAAAGTCAAAGTGGGAGACATATTGACATTCAGAGTTGTATATGGGAGATTGTTGGCTGTCTTACATTGGGGGAGACTTGTTTGGTATTTCTTGGTACTTAGATATTTTTCACATCTAGTGTTGCTATCAATGCAAAAGGGGGAGATTGTTAGCCATTTGGTGGAATTGATTATGTGTTGCATTGATGTTTTGTCATTGATGCCAACACTAGCTGATTGGATTCTTTATCGACACCCTTCTGGTCCTAGTAGGTTGAGTGGCTTCTGGTTGATTTGGATCATGCATGATCTGGTAGACTCTGATATAGTTTGGTGATGGAATTGACTTGTTCATGATACTCATGCTCATATTTGGTCAGTTGGTTTTGGTTTGGTGATCGGATGCCATCCTACTTGCTTAGAATCTTAGCTTCTAGTTCTAGCGAGGGTTTCACCAGTAGAGATTTTGATGAATTGCATAAGTAGTGTTGGTGCAGCTTCTGGTGGAGTTTCAAGATGTTGTTGGTGATCATGTTTGAGACTTGGCAGATGGAGATAATTGCTATGGCATGTGGACCTATATTGGGTCCTGTTTGATCTAGGTTATGGACCGAATTTAATGTAACGTATGGATTGGACCTCTCGATGTATTTCTGAGATGTCTTATGTGTTGGATATTATTTGTTTGGTCTAAGGCCGATATGGTTTGTAATTATGTAATTGGTTTATTGTCTTGTTGCCGACCTGATTGTTTATGGTTGAGGGTTTATATATATATAGATGTAAGATCTCGTTGTAGATCATCATGGTTATGTTAGAGGTCATGGTCAAAGAATGTAATGTGCAAATAATGTAATATCATTCAGGCAAAGGATTTGGTCAATCATTGGACATCGAATTGGGTTTATTTAAGAGGATTTAGTCCTCTGGTATTGAGCTTACTCAAGCATAGGAGATGTTATCTTTTGCAGTACAACACTTCTCTAGATTGTAGTCTGGATTTATATGTAGTTAGTGAGGCTCCTTTTGTGATGAGTAGTACGCTCTAGGTTGTTGGCCTTCCTACAAATGCTAATGCAAGCCCCTCAATTGTAGTTCACATACTTACTGCAGAAGTATTATCTGACTATGGGTAGGCTTCCCACTGTGGTTTTTCCCTTTACCGAGTTTTCCATGTACAAATCTTGGTGTCATATGGATGGTATTTATTCTGTGATCATTGTTTATGCTTAATTGGTTTAACTTCTATTCCGGTATTAATGTTTTGGGTTCTGGTATTAAATTTAAAATTGCTAATAGTTCCTATAATCTGTGAACAATGGATTCACCCCCCCCCCCCTCAGTTGTCTTCTAATTATTTGAATTGTCTAACAGGACCAATTTAGGTCACATTTAGAGAAGAACAAAAAGTATGAGCGTCTCCCCATGATTCCAGAAAGGGGGTGGAAGGACCTAGTGTCTGATGGAAATGAGAAGGCTGAAAAGAAAAAAGGAAAGACACCACTGGGCCAAGGAAGGTATGTCATACTATCTAAAATATAATTATATACTGATTACTCTTTCTTTTTACATAATCTAACGTATTTTAAACTTTTCATAGGCTGCCCGACACATGAAAGGCAACAAAGGCAAGAGTAGAAAAACACGGGCAATGCAAACTTGTCTCTAGTGGTTATATGAAATTAGCCGCACGAATTGTAAGAATCAAGAAATGAAATATTGCATCCAAATAATAAATTGCAAATTTTTTTGGTTTTATCACACCATAGAAGAAAAATTCATGATCTTATACAAAAATGCAAGGCTCTGAATTCAAGAGATTTCCCACAGAAGAGGGCCTGAAGATTGCCTTTCAGCAAGGCTATGGAGTTGTGGTTGAACGTCTAAGACTTTGGACTGGGCAAACACAAGCTTTCACTACATCTGACACGCAAGTAAATAAACTCAATGAAGTTTATTTAAAAATAAATACTTGTGTAATCTATTCAATATCAATTTCCATCATAAAGTAATTATGTGCCTATTTATTTTAAACAGGCAAGCAATGATAATAGTGCACATGACATTGGAATGCAGCCTGGTGAGGGTGGAGCACAACTTGCAAATGAAGGTCATGGCTGTGTGCATCCCGATACCGGATGTATTCATGTTCTATACAAAACACATTATGAATTAATATAATTAAACATCTTTAATTGCATTTGGTGTATTAATTAATGTAACCTTATGCATTTCAACTTTAGAGCATGTAGAGCATGATCAACATGTTGAGCATGCTCAGGCTAGACAAGATCAGGAACATGATGTGGCCCCATCAGGTAAAGAGCACCACTCTAATGTTCTTTTAATTAATTAAATACTTGTAACAATAATACTAAAATATATCAATTTAACATTTCTTTGTTATTGCAGCAGATGCCCCCTTGCAACAGCCTCCATGTCATGAGTACACGACTAGGCATACATTAAGATCACAAGCAAAGGGAAAAACAATTGAAGGGGGGATAGATGATTTATAAAATGATGCTCCACTTATTCTATATTTAGCTACAAAATAGAAACAAAATAAAGTGATTGTAATCATATAATAACAACCATATTTTTGATAATATGTAAAAACTAAAACAATGAATGTTATATGTTAATGAATGAATGTGAATATGTTAATGAATGAATGTTATATGTTATTAATGGATGAATGAATGAGTGTTATTGTTGGTATTATGATGTGTTGCACTAGTTTTGTCATTGATGTCAACACTTGTGAACACTTATCACCACTAAAGATCTTTGGTTATGTTCATCGGCATGTTCAGTGACTTATGCACAGTCACCAGGTTGTGGTTCACTGACAGGTTATATTGTTCACCGGCACTAAGGATGATCTATTATCATCTGGAGATTACTTGGTTATGTCAAAGACATTGTTTTGATACTTGGTTTTGGCAATTTGGTTATTGGTCTAATCAAGTTTGCATATTTGCTGTTACCGGCAAATAAGTCTAGGTTATGGATCGGCAAGCGTTATCTATTCCAGATAAGCACGACACGTTATGGAAATGTTTTATTGATTGGTTATTATTATAAATGCATTGAGACGACATGATGCATTGCATATTGATTCATTTGTAATTGATTTAATTGTAATATTTTTAGTGAGTCGACCTACACATTTGGTCTTAGGTTTTGGTATATATGTAAGATCTCATTTGTGAGATTAGGTAGAAGGCATGAAAGGGAATGTAATAAGGTATATGCGAATATAAGCAGAGCTATACACATAGACATCATTTGAAGATTCAAGGAAGGTATGAAGAAGACAATCAGAGCTTAACCGGTACTGAATCCAGCATATGAAGATGCTATTTTGAGCAGTACATTATCATTGGATTTAACCATCCAATTGTAGTCAGTGTGACTCCCATTTTGTGATTGAGCAGTGAGCTCTAGGCAGTTGGCCTTTCTGCATGTGCAGACCCCATTTGTACACACATACTATCTATAGTAGTATCATCTAATTGTGGGTAAGGTTTCCCACCATGGTTTTTCCCCTTACAAGGTTTCCACGTACAAATATCTGTGTTATGTGTTGTGGATGTTATTTGTATTTTTGTTTCATGCACTAAACTTTACCGGTACTGTTATTAACTATAAAATTGTCTATAGACATTAAGCTTGGTTTACCGGTATTATGCATTAAGTTTGGTTAAGTTATATTTGTTGGTATTTTTGATGATTATGTTGTGATTGCCAATGATGGACTCACACTTGCATTGAGATCACTTTTATATTTATGAGTTATGCTCAACCGACAGTTGTTCCCAACCGGTATGATGCATTATAGTCCTTAGACTATTGGTGTTTTGCAAAAAGTGTTTACCGATCTGAAGCGGTATGTTGACCCCAAGCGGTTCAAGGATCTCAAGCAGTACGAAGAATCAAAGCGGCAGAACACATATTTCCCAGACTTCATTTTTGTCAAACCGGCAACCAGTATTTTGTATGAACTGGTAATACTCTGTGATGAGTTACCAACCGGCATTTTGTGATGAGTTACCATCCACCGATTGTTTGATGGTGCCAACACTTCAATGGTGCTTTTTGTGTCATGTTATAGAATACGTCTAGATGCATTGAACCTAGGAAATTGAAATGTAATCCTATTGGACTGACATGAAATAAGATTCCTTTATAAGGACATCATGTCTAGAGTTTTAGGTTGTTGCTAGGGTTCAAGGTGGTTGATGAGTTAGAGAGAGTGTGAATATGTAGAAGATTGAAGTAATGCTAGAATGCATTAGGAACGAGCTATCAAGGATCTAACCAAGCAATCTATGCTATTAGCTAGATCACTCACTTGTTGATTACTCACATCTTCGACAAGTCTGAAGCCCTTAACCGGGTAGGCCCAAAAGCCTTTTGTAAATCCTCTAACAAGGTGGTTCACATTTGTGGATCTAAAATCCTCTAGCAAGGTAGTCTTTAATCGGACTTATCTCCTAACATAGATTGATATTCCTAACAGGATCTGTTCTGGTAAAGAACATTGTATGACCTTAACCGATCTGGTTCCTATTCTGTAGATAGTTACTTGTGAGTTCCATCTCACCATGGTTTTTCCCATTTGGGTTTCCACGTCAAAATCTCTTGTGTTATGGTGTTTGTGCTTCTATGGGTGAATGCATTATTTGCTATTTGGTTTGCATGTGTGCTAACCAGTTTGTCTACTAAACTGTTTTACCGGTTTACTATTAGTCGAGCAAAGGGTTTAAGTACAGAGATTTTTGGCATACTAATTCACCCCCCCTCTTAGTATCCATCAATTGGTATCAGAGCCTACCTTTCTATAAATTTAACCACTTGGAAAGAGATATGGGGGAATACACATTGAGGGAACTTACTCATCGGCTCACTCAATCTGAGCAAGCCTATGATGATCTTATGGTAAAATATAAGGCATCTCAAGCAAAAAGGAGAGAAGATGCTGAAAAGCTGATGGAGCTATCTAAAAATAGTTCTTCTGATGGAGTGGACATGGAAGCCCTGATCCAAGAAGTAGAAAAGCTGAATGAATCCAATTCCAACCTAAGAAAAGAATTGGAAGGACTGACTATTTGAATGTTCCAAGAGCTTGAGAACTGGAGGAAAGCTGAAGATCTGGTCAAAGACAAAGATCATGAAAACTCCAAGTTGAAGCAAGAGTTCAGTGCCCTAACTGCTCAACTCCATGCGATCAAAGTGGAAAAGGAAGACATGCAAGGAGAACTGAACATTGCCATCTCTGAGAATGAAAATCTGGTGGAAATAAATGTTGCTATTTCCAAAGAACTCTCTGAGTCAAAGGAAATACTTTCTAAGTTCAACAAGAGTACTGTTAAGCTAGAGCAAAAGCTTGAATCTGTCAAACCTGTCAAGAATACTGATGGACTTGGTTATTCCGGTCATGAGGAAGGTGAGACCTCTGGTACAAATGTTGGAGCATTGAAGAAACAATCGGCATCAAAGGATAAAGGTAAGCAAAAGTTTAAACCTGTTTGCTTTAACTGTCTTAAAGAAGGACATACTGCCAATGTGTGTAGGAGTAAGGCTTACAATAATTTTCCTTATTTTCTAAATGATAAGCCTAGATCCTATAGATTCAATGGTAACTATTATGCATGCAACAAGTTTGGGCATAGAGCATCTGAATGCAGGTCTGTTATGAATAACGCTAGAAGATATCTTGAGAGGACTCAAGGAGTTGGTCCAAAACCTTTTGTGAACCGGAATCACAACCAATTTAATACCTTTCAAGAAGTGGTGGCTATCAAGCGGTAACCAGATGGAGAGAAAACTGTTTGATCTATCATGTTCATGGTCACACAGCTGCAACATGCAGGAGGAAGAATGATAACATGAATAATGGACCTTGGAGAGCACCTAGAATGGTCTGCTATCATTGCAACAAACCGGGTCACATTGCCAGATTCTGCAGAACAAGAAAGAACATATCGGATGACATACCAGTCACTTCAAAAGGAAAGATTGATATTGACACCATTCAAGTGGATATGAACCAAACCTGGAAGAAGAAACTAGCAGTGTTGCAAGAAGAACCGATTTCTGCACCTAGTGTAGAAATAACAGAACCGGCAAACTAAGCATCAAAAAAGCTTAGGGAGAGCAAATGGTGAAACACTACGAACCCCCAGTTTACACCAGTAAAAGACCTTAATCGGTATGTGATACCTGCCATTTGGTAGAAGACTGGAAATGGTAACAGGCAAATTAAGGTTTACGCCCTAATGGTGGAGCATTTATTACGGTAGGTGAGGAATATGTTTAAAAAGAATTTTCAAATCATTTCTCACTATCATTTTTTGAGCGAAGAATTTTTTCAAGTGCAGAGCAAAGAAAAAGTGATTTGTGTTGCGATTCAAAGAAATCTCAAAACCCTAAAGAAGATTCAAAAGCAAATATCAAATGGTCAAAAGAAGAAGTCAAAGTGGTGGTTCAGCAACCGACGAAGTGGAAGGCGAAGTGGAATTTGCAAGCCCTAAATTCTCGATTTCCGAAATGTATTTCTCAATTTTTATGCTTTTTCATGGCTTCCTCATCTCATGATAGTTCTAGTGCGACTGTCGATTCTATGGATTTCATACAAAGAAAGTCGAAATATAATGCCTTGTCTCAAGTACCGACTAGTGTTATAGTAGAAGAAGGGATTTCTGATTACATAGACTACAAGATCAAAGACCTAGGGTCTCTTGTGATCCATTCTCAACTAGGTCTATTCTGTGGGAAGGATAAAAAGATCAAACTAGAGTATAGAATCTTGGAGAAGAAGAAGCTTCACAATGCAGTTTACTTCCTAGAGGATTTCACAGATGACCACATTTGGATCATTCTAAGAAGAGTTCATGGTGACAAGATGTATCTTGAGAGAACATATGATATCACACTGCAAGCTATTCAGGTCGTCATCGATTTTTGCAATACAAGGGAAGTGCTAGCCCTAAGGAAAGTCAACAAGACTGAAATGTCCAAGCTCACCAATTCAGTGAGCAACTCACGTGGCATGACCATCAACTCAATCAAGGATGATCTGGTCAAGTATGCCTACATGGTGATAGGCTACAAGACATTCTCTGCTAGCAGAATTAATTCTATCTCTGTTGCAGTGGTAAATGTCGCTTATCAGATGATCAAAGAAGATGCATCGTTTGATATGTGCACCTGTATACAAAGACAACTTATGTTGAATCTTAAGTCAATAAAATAAGATAATGCACTAAGTTTCAAGTTCGGACAACTACTAGTAGGGTTATTCTTCTACTTCCAAGGTTATTTCTCGGGAGTTGGAGATATTCAGTGGTCTGCCGACCAACCAGTTACCAAGCAGATCAAAGAGAGCCTGGAAGCAGTTGGAACTGGTTACCCTGATGTTATGAACAAGTACTTTGATGAGTTCAGAAGCAAGATGAGTCTAAGGATGAGGATATCCAAAAAAATTGTCAAGAAATATGAAGAGGATATATGCTTTATCATCAAAGTGGATGAATGCATAATGGAGGTTGTTGAGCCCAGACAGGAAGAAGTAGAGCCTATGGGCTATGAGGTGATGTATGATATGTTGGATGGGTATGCTTCTACCCTAATCACCTCACCCCTTGATCCTAAGGAAAAGAGAACTGACACCTATCTGGAAAGGGTTGCACCGGTTTTAGAACATCCTAAAAAGAAAGGAAAGGCAGTGCCTTTGGCATCAGCATCGGTTACTGCAGCCAGTCCCAAAGTGACCAAGTGGTCACTTGCAAAGAAGAAACTAGAAGCGGCACCTGCCAAAGTCTTTGAGAGGAAAAGGAAGACAAGGAATAACTCACCGGACTCAGAAGAAATTGTGTCTGAAGAAAAACCCAAGAAGACAAGACAAACAAAGAAAAAGACAAAGAATGAACTGACATCATCTACACCGGTAAATATTGACATTTCTTCCTACAAACCTTTCACACATTATCAAAGAACTATAGAAAATATTAGGAGAAAAGTGTTGAATGATTTGATTGATAGTTTTGATGATTTCAATGATGATGAAAAGGAAGCAGTTTAACAAGAAATCATTAAGTATTTATGTGTTAATGATCGGTCACCTTTATAAATTAGATCTGAGACACCACATTCTTTATATAATTCTTTAGAAAATAAATGGTGCATTGCCATAGAAAAGGAACAAGAAATGAGAGAGAAAATTTTTGCTCAACATTTTCCTGATGTATCAAATTCAAAACTTTTCGAAGTTATGAATAAATACAAAGGCCTCTTCTTCATGAGAAGAAGAAGACTCCTATTACTGGAAGGAAAGGGTCAAGAAGTGATCAATAATACACATACTCTTGCTCAAGAAGCTCTTAAGATGCATCAAGTGGTTGAAGCCAACAAGAAGGCAGAGCAAGAACCGACAATAACAAAACTGGATGAAGTGTTTGATAATGAAGGAAACCTAGTTACTGAACCTATAGATACTATTGATGTCGATGCTCTGGATGTAGAGGATGTTGCTCAGGGTACACCATCAGAAGCAAGAAGATAGGAGAAGCAGGCAGAATAGGTAGAAAAGCAAAAGGAAGCAAAGGACAAAAAGGAGGAAGCAAAGAAGCAAGCGGAGAAGAAGAAAGAAGAGGAGGATAAAGAAGAGGAGAAGAGAAAGGAAGTGGAGAAGGAGAAAAAGAAGGATGAAGAGGATAAGAGGAAAAAGGAAGAGGAGAAGAAGAAGAAGGATGAAGAGGAGAAGAGGAAAAAGGAAGAGGAGAAGAAGAAGATGGATGAAGAGGAGAAGAGAAAGAAAGAAGAGGTAAAGAATAAGGATGAAGAGGAGAAGAGGAAGAAGGAAGAGGAGAAGAAGAAGAATGAAGAAGAAAAGAAGTGGAAAGATGAAGAAAAGAAAAAGGAAGAGGAGAAGAAGCAGCAGGAAGAGGAGTAGAAGAAAAAGGACAAAGAAGAAGAGAAGCAGAGGAAAGAAGAGAAAAGGAAAATAGAAGAAGAGGAAAAGAAAAAGATAGAAGAGGAAAAGTTAAGAGCTACAGAGAAAGAAGAAGCGGTAAAAAGCACTCAGATGGAGACTCCAAAGGCAATTGGTAGTCAAGCCAAACTGGCTGACCTCACTAGTCCTATTGACCTCCAGTCTACAAATGAAATGGAGCTGCTATAGAGCATTAAGGTTTCTCAAGAATGCCTTGAAGTGTTAAGGAGGAAGAAGGAGCAAGATGTGATCCAAACTGCGGTGGACACTCTTACCGGTTTGTTACTCAGCACAAACCTCCCCAATACTGATTCATCATTGGCACAATTGAAGCTCATATGCACCGTAGTGGATGATCAGGTGTAGAGCCTAGAAGAGGTAGTAGAGGCAAATGCCAAGAAAGAGCATCAAAAGGCTCTCAACATTGCCCTGGTGAAGAAGCTAAATGAGCTCCGGTCTAATCTGCAAAAAGACATAAGGAATGCTCTAGATGAGGGGAATCTACTACTAAGTAAGATTTGCCAATCCCATCTCTTCTGTGATGCTGTGCTTGTACAGAAGAAAAAGCTACAAACTGACTTGTAGTTATACATGAGTACCTTCAAGCCACTGTATGACTCTTTTACAGCTTATGGGCAAACCATTCACCAGTTTCATATCCAGTTTGCCAAAATAGAGTTGGAAATCAGCAACCGGACTCGAGATTTATAGGAACTCCAACTAGTTCTACTCCCATGCCTGCAGATACTTCAGAAATGTTATCTCAATCTGGATGCCTTAATGGTGACTCAAGAGATGAGCACAATTGGCGCCATGGAAGAGTAGGTCTCCCAGATGTAGACAGAGAAAGAAGTGGCTACCTCCCTACTTGAGTCCTGGTCCTTATCTATGAAACAATTTTTGCAGGACTTCAAATTAGTTTTTGACAAGTTTAATTCTTTATTGTCATAAACTCTTATTCTTTTCATACTAATGAAACAGGGGTTGGTCTGTAATATTTTGTTGTCATTGTTGGCAAAGGGGGAGAAGTATAAATTTTGAATGTTTTGATGTATACTTTCATGTTATTTCTATTAAGAAGTAGTATACATTGCATTTTTTGCAAAAGAGATAGTGTATATGCTTAGGGGGAGTAATTTTGATTATGGCATATTTTTGTTGTAAAACACTTAGATGTCAAAATTTCCTAAGTGTTGCCATCAATGCCAAATGGGGAGATTGTTGGCATTTTTGATGATTATGTTGTGATCGTCATTGATGGACTCACACTTGCATTGAGATCACTTTTATATGTATGAGTTATGCTTAACCGGCAATTGTTCCCAACTGGTATGATGCATTATAGTCCTTAGACTATTGGTGTTTTGTAGAAAGTGTTTACCGATCTGAAGCGGTATGTTGACCCCAAGTGGTTCGAGGATCTCAAGCAGTATGAAGGATCAAAGTGACAGAACACATATTTCCCAGTCTTCATTTTTGTTAAACCGGCAACCGATATTTTGTATGAACCGGTAATACTATGTGATGAGTTACCAATCGACATTTTGTGATGAGTTACCATCCACTGATTGTTTGATGGTGTTGACACTTCAATGGTGCTTTTTGTGTCATGTTATAGAATACGTCTAGATGCATTGAACCTAGGAAATTGAAATGTAATCCTATTGGACCGACATGAAATAAGATTCCTTTATAAGGACATCATGTCTAGGGTTTTAGGTTGTTGCTAGGGTTCAAGGTGGTTGATGAGTTAGAGAGAGTTTGAATGTGTAGAAGACTGAAGTTGTAGCGTCCTAAAATTGCGACACTTGCAATTTCGACTGCATTTGGGTGTTCACGATGGCGATGCAACACGGAACCTGAATGGAGACCCCGAAACTTGTTCATGACATCAAAAACTGTATTTCTCAGCACCCTGGCCTGATCCTCCTTGCACCCTGCTGTCCCTGGAGGTGGGACCATGGCGCCCAGCGCCCTGGTCCCTGGCCCTATTTTGGGCCCGGTCTCTTTTGGGTCTCGGGTCTTTATGTTTACAAATTGGAAAATAACATTTCCTGGTCGGCCTAAGGTCGGGAAAATCAGTCTATCAGCCCTAATTGACAAGTACATAAACTACATTTCCCCTCTCAAAAAGAAGGAGGACATATGTGAGCAAGGCGCGAAAGCGATATTCAAACATTCAAGCATTCAAGCATTCCTTCAAGCAATTGAGTATTCTAAGTCTCCATTGAAGGCTAAGTGTTGCATTCAAGACAAGGATTCAACCATTGAAGAGGAGATCACTTACAACACATTACATACTACATACATTACACCTTCACATGTAAGAATACAAACATTCTTACAACAAGGTATCAGTACTTGTTTACATTACAAACATTTACATTTACAGCATTCTCATTTCTTGGTTAATTCTAAAACCGGGGTTTGACCTAAGGGCAAACCCCTCATCCCTAACCCCCCAATCATCCTCTCTTTTCTATGTGTAGGTTGCAAGTACGCGGCTGTAATTGAAGATCTGGAATCCTTGTGCAGAGACGAACAGATCCACCTTCGTTTCGCGGATTTTTCGGAGGACCGTGTGCACGCCGGGCGCCATCGTCCCGTCAACTTTTGCTCAAATTTGCAGAACAGCATCGTCTCGACATTTTACTGCTAATTCCAGGTCCATAGCTTCATATCATATTCCTATCTCTGTTTATAAGTGAATCTTTCCTACTTTACATGCATCCCTAGTTCAATCTTTCTATCTACATTTCTTTACAAAAGAGGGTATCCTTGATGTCTCAACCCTTGAAACTCATATAGAATCCAATCTTGCATTGCGTGGGATTAGATCTTGTGGGTTTCAACCCCTCTTTTGAATGTAAAGTCTCTCCTAAGTGAAAACCATCAACCCTAGTGACTCCCCCTTCTCTCTCCTTGGAATTGGGGAGGGGAGAACAACTAGGGTTCGATTTTTCCGCTTTACATTTTGGTGAACCCGACGTGAACATCCTCATTCTGATTATTCATGGTTAGATCTGAAAATTTTGTTTCCTTAATTGCATTTCCATGTTGGATCTTTTGCAAATTTTAGAGGTTCATTGCATAAAAAACCCTAAAATTTTCTTTTTAGTAATTAAACTTGTGAAATGTTTAATTGTTAATGCTTGTTTTAGATCTACCCTTCTATTGCAAATTATCAATTCATATTTGTGCTTTAATTCTAAAAATTAAGTGGTTAAGTGTCAAAACCCTAATTTTTAAAACCTTCTTGATTCAACCTTTGACTGATAATTTCACTGATCAAAACTCTTCCAAATCGGCTGTAATTTTGGATTCCGCAATAAAATCACAATATCTTTCATCCCTGAAAATTTGGAAAAAAGTTGCGAGGACCGTGTGCACCCCGAGCGCCATTGTCCCCGACATTTTTTTCGAAATTTCGGGAGCTAGATCTTACTGTATTTTTCTGCTAAAATCCAGAATTTTGGCTGATTTTATCAATTTTAACACTTTCAAAATTAAAGTCAAAGTTGGCCTAGCGATTGCTTGGATTGAGGCTTCTAATCATTCAAAAATTGTTGAAATTGAAATTCATATCAAAATTGTGTTTCTTGCTGTCCTAAATCTGAAAAGTGTGTTAACATTCATTCGAAATTTCAGTGTTTTACTCAAATTCTTGCAATTTGTGACTTTTGAAATTAAGTGTCTAATTGCGATAACTCTGATTTCCGCTTTCAAATTCGAATTTTTGCATGAAATCGAGTCAACTTTTAAGTTTCAAAGCCTGCATTGCTTTCAGCATTCCCTCTAAAATCATAAAATTCAAAATTTCAGTTTCCCTCTCTTTTTCAAAATTCAAATTTTACATTTTTCAACAATCTTGGTAGGGTTCAATTTTGAGATTGCAACTTTGTTTTGGCCTATCTACAGATCGTAAAATCACTCAATTTTTTCAGATTAGCTTTAAAATCATCATAACTTTCATCCCTGAAAATTTTGAAAAAATTTGCGAGGACCGTGTGCACTCCGAGGGCCATGGTCCTGGACATTTTTTCCAAAATTTCGGGAGATTGTCCTGATTGCATTTGACAGCTTAAATCTAGGAGATTGGCTAATTTTATTGAAATTTGCTACCTCTAAAATTCAAAATCTTCTCTCTCTCTTTAGTGCATGAGTTTTACAACAATAAGCCCTACTTATACTATTCCCGTTAGACGAAGCCTTAGAATTAAGTCTTTCCAAGGTGTAATTACCGAGGAGATGGAACCTAATTTGAATGGCCTTTTTAACGAGGACATGGGTAATTTCTCCAATCCTCTTAATGATGAAGAAGCTCTCCATGAGGTTTCTATAGAACAACTTTCAAAATTGGATAACCAGTTTGATGATTTTCGACAATGGATGTCTCAAGAATACCCTGATAGCGAAGCTCTTTCATTAATTGAGGGTCTAAAACGTATGGTTCAAAGTGATAAGAATGGAATTGATATTTTGCGCGGTATTGCACACATTGTGGATTCAAATGTGATGCCTATGAATAATTGTGCTGAAACTTTGGGTTATACACAACCTCCTACTCAAGACAATCATTCTATTCCTTTGACAACTTCTATTGCTAGTATACCTACTTTCACATCAAATATAATGACTACTTCAATACAAGACATTCCTCCTATGATCACTAATCATGGGGGCAATCCCTCTTCTTCAATTAACCCTCTTCCTTCATTCAATCCTACTTCTTCATTCATTCCTTCAATGAGTGTCCCTATTACATCACCACAAATGAACATGACGCAAGGGGGCAATTCGTTTAATCATTCCATTCCTCCTTGTAGTGTTCCTCCTGTCCAATCATCTCCTATGACTAACTATCATAGTGTCCCACCACCTTATTCTCTACCTTCTTTCAATAACATAACACCTCCATCACAATCTAACACATCTAATATGAACTCTTCGACTGAAGCGACCATTAACAATCTTGCACAAACTGTCTCTTCTTTTCAGCAACAAATTGCCTCTATGAATCAATCTAAGTTTAGTGTGCCCACATTTGATGTTGCGAGCCCACTTTCTCATGACATTGTTCGAGCTATCCCCCCTAAACATGTTGAAATTCCACATTTGGAGCTTTATAATGGTAAGGGTGATCCTCTAACACATGTTAAGACCTTTCAAACAATATGTACCGATTTTGCTTATGACCAAAGGTTGCTTGCAAAACTGTTTACTAGAACATTAAGAGATAAAGCCCTACAATGGTATTGCTCGTTGCCTTCCTATTCTATTTCTTCTTTCGAACAACTTGCAAATTCTTTCATTCAACAATTTCAAAACAATATAAGTCCTAAAGTTACTTTGATTGATTTAATGCATTGTAAACAAGGTGTTAAAGAAAAAGTGACTGATTTCATTGGTAGATATAAGCATTTGTATGCTCAAATTTCCTTTCCAGTGCCTGACAATGATATTCAAAGAATCTTTATTTCTAATTTACAAAAAGATATTAGAGAAAAACTCCTGTTTTCTGAGTTTACTTCTTTCCAACAGTTGTGCGCGACTCTTCACAATTATCAACTGACTGTGAGTCAAATGGAACAAGCAAATCCTATGACTCCGAGTGATAAGGGTGATAGTAGTCAACAACCATTTGGGAAGTTTAAACCAAACAGAGAGTCCATTAAATTCAATGAAAACATCATCAACAACAATGTGAATGCAGCATCAGGTGTGCCTCCTATTTCTAAATTTTTCAAGAAAGAAAGAAAGTTTACTCCTTTGAATGAATCATTGCATAGTATTATGAATAAGTTATTGGAACAAAATGTGCTTACCCTTCCTCCTATAAGGCAAATAGATCTTGCAAAGATTAATTCACCCTATTTTGATAACAAATCTTTTTGTCAATTTCATCATCAACCTGGGCATGATACTGAAAAATGTTTTGCTTTGAAGGGTAAAATTCAAGATTTGATTGATAATAATACTATCTCTATTTCTGGTGTGAATGATAAAGGCAATACATCTGTAGCTCCTCCTAACCAAAATCTTCATATTTTTACTGATCCATTGCCTTCTCATACCTCTAATGCGATTGATACTACTGATTCCTCTATCTCACCTGATGATCTTGTGTCTATGACTCCTAATGTGATTAACTTTGTGGAGCAGCAGAAAATCCCTAAAGAACCTTCCATCACCTTTGATTCCAGTGAAACTATCAGGGCACCTGATGGTCCTTTATATATAGTTGCAAAAGTCAAGAATACACCTTGCCGTGGAGTGCTTATTGATCCTTCTTGTATGGTTAATGTCATTACTGAAGAATTTCTGTTTACTTTGCAATTGAATCAAGTGATCTATGACGAAACAAATGTGGTTGTGAAACTATTTGATGCATTTTCTTCTCCTACAGTTGGTTCTATTACATTACCTATTGAGGTCCATAACAAATCCCTTGATGTGGACTTTGCTATTATTCCATCATCCGAACAATTTCGTGTGAAGCTAGGCTATCCTTGGCTATCTTCCATGAAAGCTATTGCTTCTCCTATTCACAAGTGCCTGAAATTTCCCCATAATGGTGAAGTTGTTACTGTCAATCATAGCCTCTTTAAACTAGCTGAAAGAACTTCTAGTGTTCCTATTGATTACTTTTGGCCTAAACAATTCCAATCTCTTCCACCACGAAGTGATCATCTTTTCAAATCTTATCAAAAGTGGAAAAAAGATATGATCCTATCTCTAAGTGAACCTAGAACACCCAAGCTTGATATTCCTATCATTCTTGAGAAGGAAGTTCTTCCTTTGAAAGATAAAACTAATGTCTTTCCTCAAGAAGATTCCCAACCCATCCCTATGGATGTAACTATGCTTATATCTAATAAACTTTCTAAAGGTAGACCTATACCTCCTCGTCATGATGGGCTCAGTCTCCTTCCTAAACCAAATATTCCTCCCTTATATGGAGCAGTTCCTCCTCCTTCCTCTTATGGAGAGAAGAGACCTTCCTCTTCTCCTATTGTTCAACCTAAGAGACCTCAACCTAAACACCCAAGTGAAAAGGATGAGAACATTCCTCCTCCTCAATCTTCGCATCTTCCTACTAAGACTAGATGAAATCATTCTTCACGTGAACGCCGACAAAAGCATTGTCTTAGAGCTCAAGCAGATGCTTCTCAAACTTTGCAATCCCCAAAAACACCTTTAGCCAGTATTATTCCATTTTCTCCTCAGCCGATGATTGAGCCAAAATCTCCTAAACATAAGATGCATGATGGTCTTGATCCTGTGCGAGTTAAAGATCCTATTTTTATAAATCTTGATGATGATATAGATGAAAATGTTATTCATGATGAAAATGTTACTCCTGTTCATTCTGATAGTGAATATGAATATGTTGATGTTGATAACCATTTATCTAACGCATTTTCTAAAGCACTTATCCTAGCTCCTAGACAAGAACACTGCGGCTTGGGATATGAACATAGCCCTTGTTTGGATCTTGTGATAGCTCCATCTGCTGTGTTGGATGTTCCTCTTCTAGCGTGTTCCCTACCTTCTCGAAATATTGATCAGCAAGATCGGGGGGTAGATGACGTGCTAGACTAGTGTCATTAGCATAGCAGATTCTCCCCTCCTCTCTTTCGTTACTTCTTCTATGTGTTATTCTCATTCTTCTATTTGTTGTCCTTAGTGTTGTCTACTTGAGGACGATGCAAAGCATTGAGATCTCTTTTGGTCTCTCTCATGTTGACTCAAAAGACACATGTGTTCCCTTCTTCTAGGTGACCTTCCTTGATTGGGGAATGAAGAACAATTATGCATACATACATATGATATACATGAATTATCATATAGCATACTAACCCCAAGGAAGGCGAAGTCACCTTGTGCTTTGTGTTTTGTGTCTATTATCCTTGGGTTTATCTCACACTTGGGGGCTAAATCCTTGTGATAACGTGCTCCTTTCTCATTTCTTATATGTATCACTACCTTAAAGCAATCACCCCCGGTGAGGCGTGTGCGATCGCTTTAACGTAGGGGGGCATACATCCCATCCATATCTTTTCAAGATACTTGAAAATTTCTTGACAAATTTAGCTTTGCCTTGAAAATTTTTGATATCTTTCTTGCATGACTCATAGTGAGGGAACCTTACTACTGACAGTCATGGTTCTCCCTCGTGATCTTCCCTTTTACCTTGTCAATCGAAGTCGTAAGATCCTTAGTCCACTGGGGGCTTGGTGTATCTTGCCTCCTTGACGTGGTGAAAGTTTTTTTCAATGTTGTTTCCTTGTACTTTACCGGAAGTATGAGCATACGCTTATACTCCCGCTAAAGTGGGGGCTAAATGTAGCATCCTAAAATTGCGACACTTGCAATTTCAACTGCATTTGGGTCTTCACGATGGCGATGCAACACGGAACTTGAATGGAGACCCCGAAACTTGTTCATGACATCAAAAACTGCATTTCTCAGCACCCTGGCCTGATCCTCCTTGCACCCTGCTGTCCCTGGAGGTGGGACCATGGCGCCCAGTGCCCTGGTCCTTCAGGACTAGGGTGCCCAATGCCCTGGTCCCCCAGGACCATGGCGCCTAGCGCCCTGGTCCCTGGCCCTATTTTGGGCCCGGTCTCTTTTGGGTCTCGGGTCTTTATGTTTGCAAATTGGAAAATAACATTTCCTGGTCGGCCTAAGGTCGGGAAAATTAGTCTATCAGCCCTAATTGACAAGTATATAAACTACATTTCCCCTCTCAAAAAGAAGGAGGACATATGTGAGCAAGGCGCGAAAGCGATATTCAAACATTCAAGCATTCAAGCATTCCTTCAAGCAATTGAGTATTCTAAGTCTCCATTGAAGGCTAAGTGTTGCATTCAAGACAAGGATTCAACCATTGAAGAGGAGATCACTTACAACACATTACATACTACATACATTACACCTTCGCATGTAAGAATACAAACATTCTTACAACAAGGTATCAGTACTTGTTTACATTACAAACATTTACATTTACAGCATTCTCATTTCTTGGTTAATTCTAAAACCGGGGTTTGACCTAAGGGAAAACCCCTCATCCCTAACCCCCCAATCGTCCTCTCTTTTCTGTGTGTAGGTTGCAGGTACGCGGCTGTAATTGAAGATCTAGAATCCTTGTGCAGAGACGAACAGATCCACCTTCGTTTCACGGATTTTTCGGAGGATCGTGTGCACGCCGGGCGCCATCGTCCTGTCAACTTTCGCTCAAATTTACAGAACAGCATCGTCTCGACATTTAACTGCTAATTCCAGGTCCGCAGCTTCATATCATATTCCTATCTCTGTTTATAAGTGAATCTTTCCTACTTTACATGCATCCCTAGTTCAATCTTTCTATCTACATTTCTTTACAAAAGAGGGTATCCTTGATGTCTCAACCCTTGAAACTCATATAGAATCCAATCTTGCATTACGTGGGATTGGATCTTGTGGGTTTCAACCCCTCTTTTGAATGTAAAGTCTCTCCTAAGTGAAAACCATCAACCCTAGTGACTCCCCCTTCTCTCTCCTTGGAGTTGGGGAGGGGAGAACAACTAGGGTTCGATTTTTCCGCTTTACAGAATTAATGCTAGAATGCATTAGGAACAAGCTATCAAGGATCTAACCAAGCAATCTATGCTATTAGCTAGATCACTCACTTGTTGATTACTCACATCTTCGACAAGTCTGAAGCCCTTAACTGGGTAGGCCCAAAAGCCTTTTTTAAATCCTCTAACAAGGTGGTTCACATCTGTGGATCTAAAATCCTCTAGCAAGGTAGTCTTTAATCGGACTTATCTCCTAACAAAGATTGAGATTCCTAACAGGATCTGTTCTGGTAAAGAACATTGTATGACCTTAATCGGTCTGGTTCCTATTCTGTAGATAGTTACTTGTGAGTTCCATCTCACCGTGGTTTTTCCCATTTGGGTTTCCATGTCAAAATCTCTTGTGTTATGGTGTTTGTGGTTTTGTGGGTGAATGCATTAATTGCTATTTGGTTTGCATGTGTGCTAATCAGTTTGTCTGCTAAATTGTTTTATCGGTTTACTGTTAGTTGAGCAAAGTGTTTAAGTATAGAGATTTTTGGCATACTAATTCACCCTCCCCCCCTCTTAGTATTCATCAATATTTGGGTTGAAATTAATAGACAACTGACTCACCCCCCACCCTCTCAGTTGCCTCTGGGTCCTAACAGTTATATGTTATTAATGGATGAATGAATGAATGTTATATGCTATTAATGGATGAATGCATGATTAATGTTATATGATCGGGTATGGGGAATTGAGAGTGATGTGAGGGTGGGGGGGAGAGGCGAAATGATCTTCCACCTTCATGTGGTTGGCCCTATTAAGTAGAGAATATTAAACTATTCTCGAAACAAAGAGAAGATCAATAAGGTAATGCACTTTTCAATATTTCATTATGCTGCACTTTAAGCTTATGCGATTTTCATTAGTTTTGTTTTCTTCAGTATGTTACCCTTTGTACTTATTTTACCTTTTAACATATCTCTTATCTTACCCTAGATGACATATTTTGCAGGGGATTCCAGTTGGCACAATATTTCCAATTGAGAGATTATTCTATATGGAGGGGCTAAGGGTGGCATTGGTTGCTCCCCAGGGAATTTAAGCCTTAGTAAGTTAGAGTGACTTACTCATGTCTTTACTTAGAAGATACATGACTTGATTTGTATCTAGAAAGATGTTACAACTCCTAATATGGGTACTGTTAGGATTCCCACAGATACTGAGAGGGGGGGGTGAATCAGTATCCAACCGGTGATAAGAATTTCTTAAGTTAAAACATGCAGAACATAAAATAGCAGTATACCGGTATGCAAGAATTAATGCAATAAATATAATCAAAAACATCCACATGAAAATAACACCATAACACAAGATGTTTAACGAGGAAACCTGGTGTGGGAAAAACCTCAGTGGGATTTGTGACCCACAATATTCACTCATTGGCCAATAAGAGAATATTACTTACAATAGGGGCCTGCACATGTAGGAAGGCCAACTGCCTAGAGCTCACTACTCAATGAGAAGTCACACTGACTTACAATAAGGATTATACTAATCCAATGACTTGTACTACTTTACAATAGCATCTCCAATGCCAGATTCAGTACTGGTTCTAACTATGTTCTTTACATATACCCTTGACCTATAATTCGCACATTAGGTCTGCCTAATAATTTTCTTTATGCTCGCTCCATTACCTCTCTAAATGTCTACAATGATCTCCTTTATATACAAAAGTCATTTTACAATTTGCCAAGTCAGCTTACAATAATAAACAAAATATTACATATCAAAAGTCCTATCAACCTCTATGCCGGTATACATCTTTTCTTTTGTGCCGGTGCCAGTACCGGTGTAGAGTGATCTTGTTGATGTCGGTGCACCATCTTGCCTATGTAATGCTTTGCCGGTATGATGTCTTGCCAGTGCCATAGGATTGCAAGGTTGCCATCAATGACAAAACCTTCAATCACATATAATGTTTCATTGGAGTGTCCATATGCCAACAGGTACCAATCCACATGTATTTTCATGGTTTTATGCCCCTTTTTTTAATGGAATATAACCTAATCTATTCTATCTAATTACTCTTGTGTAACTGAATGAGGTGGTCTTAAGTGTTTGTATTATCAATATGCTCATAAAGTTTGTGTGACACAGACAATGGCCTAGATATTAGATGAACACTCAAAATTCCATAGCTACTGACCTGTAATTGTAACAAGAAAATTTGTTGTGAGTATAATTAACTCAGCTTGAAGCACCAACAATATGAGTATACCAATTAGGATTTATATAATTTCTTTATTTTCACAAGAATTTTTTATTTAGGTAGAATTTAGGCGGATCCCTTGACATGGATGCTGCAACTAGTAGAGGTGTTATGTTTGCAACAGAGGCTCTGTTGGCAGAGGGCAGGATGAGTATATTAAATCAACATTTTGTTGTCTAGGTAAGGATATTTTTCTTCACCCCATGGATTTGTTTAGTCAAGAGCCTTGCCCCTTTGTGTGACTAACTAGGGTATGGGTCAAATTTGTAACAATAGGAGGTAGTTGATTCTTGAAGGAGACAACCAACCATTTCTGGATGGTTTCTGCAAGGAAGCGAAAGGATTGGGTGTCAGCTAGGTCACATGGGAAGGTGCCAGTTTTGGGCAGGAGTAGGTGGTCCTATCATAAAAACCCATGAGAATAGGTGGTTCTATATTATAAAATTGTGAAAGGTTTATTTTCTATTATTTATTATTAAATTGATGATAATGATTTATTTATTAATTATTTTTATAGGATTCTTTGGTACACAATTAATTTGACTTTATATTTTCTTGGTTTACAACAAAAGTTTATTTTAATTATTTTCTATGTTCCTTTTGGGAACTTTTTTTTTTCATAATATAATATATTGTGCCACATTATGACCTATTTGTGGTTTTTGAAGATTCAAAAATGGATCTTGAGGCAAGAAGTTTGCATCCTAGTGTAAAGGCCAACCTGCTTGCCAAATTGAGGGAATACAAATCTGATCTGAACAACTTGAAAAGAGATGTGAAGAA
Source organism: Cryptomeria japonica (assembly GCF_030272615.1). Classification (NCBI taxonomy): domain Eukaryota; kingdom Viridiplantae; phylum Streptophyta; class Pinopsida; order Cupressales; family Cupressaceae; genus Cryptomeria; species Cryptomeria japonica. The sequence goes on along the minus strand of NC_081414.1, from coordinate 478,040,061 downwards.
GGCTTCCTTAGCTGATCCGCAAAGTGAAAGAGATGAGCTGCTTGAATATGGAATGAGTGATGCAGTAATGGTATTATTTCTAACCAAATAAAATTTGTCAGATCTTTCTTTTCTGACCATAAGATAGTTGTGAATTCCCTCTATTTGAACGTTTCTATTTTCATTGTCTTCAAACATAGGATTATTCCTTAGAAAAGGTATTTTTTGGGGGACTGCAAAAATATCTTCAGAACTATGTAAATTTATGTTGTATAAGTACCATCTTCTTCGATAATCAATATCACCCATCTATCAATTGCCAAGTCTACAATTTTTCTTTTAAATATGAATTTTATACGAATCCATTAGGTGGATGATATTTAATGCTTTTGTTGGGTATTTACTATTAACTATTAAGGTTGTCACATTACTTCTTTGTTCTTGTATATGATTTTTCAATTTTAAGGAATACAATGTAGAAAGTATTTGTACATATGGAGAAATGTTCCATTTCAATTTTTAATTATTATATTACTATGTTGATATGTGATGATTCAAGCATCAACAAATCAAAGGGGGAGATTATTGATGTAAAATAAGAGGCTTAACCAGTCTACTGATTGGATCAAAGAGATTAAGAGAACCATACAAGAAAAATAAGAACTTGGTGTTTCCATCCTTGAGGATCTGCACCAACAGTGACACACTTTTGCACACACATGATATGGTATAAATTTCCTTTTTAAATTGTTCTAATATCATTTTTGTCACATGAAATCTTTATTTTTTGTCTCCCAAATTACATATATTTTCCTTCCATTATAGAACTATCTTGTGCATTTGAAATACAAGCACATGACAAAATTAGCAAGCAAACAAATCTATTCAAGAACTACAATTGCAAGATGGTTTAGTTTGACAATGTTGTTGTAATAAACATTCATTATGCCTTTAGATAAAATAATGAAACCATCCAACCCTCCCACAGGATCCATCCTCAAGTTGCTAATATCAAGATGGCCATCACTCATCCCTTACTAGACAATGGCTTGGTGAACCACTCCCTTTTGGAGTCAATCTTTGGTGGTTTGGAGGCACCTAGGGAGTCTGAACGAATAATTTTTTTTGAAAACTACAAGTTTCGTCATAATTTTGATGAGCCCTCTGATGAAAATAAAATCGTTTGACATAGTTTCTATACAAGTGAGGATAATTTTGTCATAATGTAAACAAAATGTTTTGTTGACATTGTTGGAATATTGATGAACGTTTGGTGCTTTTTCATCATAAAGTCAACGAAATGTTTGGTCAATATCGTCAGAATATTAACGATTTTAAAGAGACATTGCACAATGTTATGTGATTATTTTTGTTGCAAGTTGGTATATTGTATTAACTGGTATATATCTATGATGAGTTACCAACCAGTATTACTATAATGTGTGATGAGTTATCATCCACCGACACTTTAGCAGTGTGTTTGTGCCAAGTTACCAAATGTGTCCAGATGCACTATACCTAGGAACTTGTAGTCTAATTCTATTGGACCGACATGAAATTAGATTCCTTTATAAGGACATCATGTCTAGGGTTTGCATGTATGAGAGATAGAATAGAAAAGGTTATGTGCGATCATCATAGAGAAGATTAGGTCTGTGTGAAGAGACAGAGTGTGGAGATATTGAAGACTGAAGTAATGCTGAAATGTATTAACAATGAGCTATCAAGGATCTAACTAAGCATACTATGCTATTATCTAGATCATTCACCTGTTGACTACTAATATCTTTGACAAGTCTGAAACCCTTAACTGGGTAGGCCCAACAAAGCCTTTGTAAATCCTCTAACAAGGTGGTTCACAACTGTAGATCTGAAATTCTTTAACAAGGTAGTCTTTAACAGGACTTATCTCCTAACAGAGATCTAGATTCCTAACAAGATCTGTTCTGGTGAAGAACATTGTATGACCTTAACCGGTCTGACCTTAACCAGTCTGGTTACTATTCTATAGATAGTTACTTGTGATTTTCTGCTCACCATGGTTTTTCCCATTTGGGTTATCACGTCAAATATCTTGTATTATGGTGATTGTGCTTTTGTGGGTGAATGCTTTGTTTTCTATTTGGTTTGCATTTATCTTAACCGGTTTATTAGTGAATCTATTGCATCAGTTATCTGCTAAACTATTTAAAAGATTGATTATAGTATTTTTTGGTATACTAATTCACCCCCCTATCTTAGTATTCATCAATTAGTATCATAGCCAACCTTTCTATAAGTCTAACCACTTGGAAGGGGATATGGGGGAATACAGTGTGAGGGAACTTACTCATCATCTCACTCAGACTGAGAGAGCCTATGATGAACTCAAAGTCAAGTATAAAACCTCTTTGGCCAAGAGAAGAGAGCATGCTGAGAAACTAATGGAACTTACTGAAAATAGCTCTTCTGATGAAGCGGACATGGATGCCCTAGTTGAAGAAGTTGAAAAACTGAATGAATCTAAAGCCAACTTGAGAAGAGAGTTGGAAGGACTGACTATCAGAATGTGTCAAGAGCTTGAGAACAGAAGGAAAGCTAAAGATCTGGTAAAAGACAAAGATCATGAGATCTCCAAGCTAAAGCAAGAAATCAGTACCCTTACCTCTCATCTCCAGGAGAGTAAAGTGGAAAAAGAAGAAATGCAAGGTGAACTAAACATGGATATCTCTGAGAATGCAACCTTGATGGAATCTAATGCTGCTATTTCCAAGGAACTTACTGAGTCAAAGGAAATACTTGCCAAATTCAATCAGAGTACTACTAAGCTAGAGAAAAAGCTAGAATCGACAAAGCCAGTAAAGAATACCACTGGAATTGGTTTCTCTAGGTATGAGGAAGGTGAGACCTCTAGAACAAAAGTTGAAACATCAAAGAAGCAACTGACATCCAAGGATAAAGGTAAGAAACAATTTATACCTATTTGCTTTAATTGTCTCAAACAAGGACATACTGCCAATGTGTGTAGAAGCAAGGCCTACAACAATTTTCCTTATTTTCAAAACAATATGCCTAGATCGAATAGATTCAATGGAAACTGTTATGAATGCAACAAGTTTGGGCATAGAGCATTTGAATGCAGGTCAATTTTGCACAACACTAGGAGATATCCTCCAAGGACTCAAGGAGTCATCCCGAAACCTTCTATGAACCGAAATCCCAACCGGTAAAATACCTATGACCATCGGTCAGGTGGTTATCAAGCGACAACTAGTTGGAAAGCAAATTGTTTGATCTGTCGTGGTAGCGGTCACGCTACTGCAACATACAGAAGGAAGAATGGAAGTATGAATAACAGACCATGGAGAACACCTGGAATGGTATGCTATCATTGCAACAAACTGGGACACACTGCCAGAACTTGTAGACTGAGAAAGAGCCTATCGGATGATATACTGATCACTCCAGAAGGGAAGATTGATGTTGAAACCATTCAGGTGGAAATAAATAAAACTTGGAGAAATAAATAAGAAGAAGAGTCACAGTATGAACCTACTTCTACACCTAGTGTGGAAGTCTCTGAACCGGCAAACTGAGCTTCAGAAAATCTTAGGGGGAACATATCGGCGAAATATTTTGAACCCTCGATTTATATCGGTAAATACCTTTACTGGTATATGTTACTTGTTAGTCGGCAGAAGATTTGAAGCGGTAAAAGGCAAAATTAGGGTTTGTGCCCAAACGGTGATGCATTTATTATGGTAGGTGAGAGTTTGTTTAAAAGGGTTTTCGTCATCATTTTCACTTATCTATTTACGAGAGAAGAATCTTCAAGAGCAGAGCAACCAGAGGAATTTGTTTAGCATTTGGAGAAATCGTGTGCAAAATATTTCAATCATCTTCAAGCAATCAGTGAAGAACACTAAGTGGTGAAGTAGCAACCGAAGTGGTGAACTGTGCATGATATTGGAAAACCTAAATTTCAGATTGTGAAGGTATTTTCCAAAAATTCTTTCTTATCATTTGGTTATGGCTTCTACATCGCATTCTAGTTCTAGTGCACCTATAGATACACCTGAGTTTTTTCAAAAGAAAATAAGATACAGTGCCCTATCTCAAATTCATGTCGGAGTTATTGTGGAGGAAGATATTTCATGGTATATAGACTGTAAGTTGGAAGACCTAGGATTCCTAGTAATTCACTCCCAGCTAAGTCTGTTGTGTGGAGATGACAAGAAGATCAAACCAAAGTATAGCATCCTTGAGAAGATGAAACTACACAATGCAGTATACTTTCAGGAAGAATTTACAGAAGAACATATTCGCATTATCCTCAACAAAGTGCATGTTGACAAAATGTATCTCGAGCGGACCCATGACATCACATCGGAAGCGGTTCATGCTGTCACCGGATTCTGTAATGTTGGAGAAGTACCAGCTCTATGAAAGGTCACCAAAACTAAAATGATAGAGCTCACTGGTTCTGTGAGTGACCAATGGGCAATAACCGTTAATACCATTTTTGATGATCTGGTAAAATATGCTTGCATGGTGATTGGTTACATGATATTTTATGCTAGTAGAATGAATTCTATCCCTGCTGCTACTGCGGTGAATGTTGCTTATAGGATGATCAAGGGAGATACTAAATTTGACCTATGTACCTGCTTACAGAAGCAATTGTTGGCGAATCTAAAATCCGTCAAACAGGATAAAACACTGAGGTTCAAGTTTGGCCAACTTTTGGTCGGCCTATTCTTCTATTTTCAAGGTTATTTCCCTGGAGCAGGTGATGTTCAATGGTCTACTGACCTACTATTTTCCAGACAGATTAAGGAGAGTCTACAAGTAGTGGGAACTGCATATCCTGAGGTTCGAGGTTTTTGATGAATTCAAATGAAAGATGAGCCAGAGAATGAGGATATCTGGTGATATTGTGAAGAAGTATGAAGATGACATCTTCTTCACAATAAGGATAGATGACTACATAATGGAAGTTGTGGAACCTAGAAAGGAAGTAATTGGCTATGGGGTATGAAGTGGTGAATGACTTATTGATGGGGTATGCATCTACCCTACTTGCCTCACCACTAGATGCAAAGAAGAAAAGAACTGGTACCTACTTGGAGAGGGTCACACCAATTGAGGAACTAAAGTAGGAAAAGGGTAAAGCAGTGCCATCGATATCTGCACCGGTTACATCTGCCAGTCTGAAAGTGACCAAGCGGTCACCAGCCAAAAAGAAACCTGAGATCATTCTGGCTAAAGTATTTGAGAGGAAGCAGAAATCTAGGAATCACTCACCAAAGTCAGAAGACACTGGACCGAAGATTCAAATAAAGAAGAAAAGGCAATCAAGCAAAAATCTAAAGTCTACCGGTAATTTACCTACAACTTCTACACTGGTAAATATTGATATTTCTTCTTATAAACCAATGACAAATTGTCAAAGGACAATAAAGAATATTAGGAGGAAATTGCTTGATGACTTAAAAGAACATTTTGATGACTTTAATGATAGTGAGAAAGAGGAGGTAGAACAAGAGGTCATCAAATATTTATGTGTTAATGATTGATCACCTTCTGAGATTAAATCTATTACTCCAAATTCTTTGTATAATTCTTTGGATAACAAATGGAGCATTGCCATTGAGAGAGAACAAGAGATCAGGGAGAATTTTTGCACAGTACTTTTCTGATGCTTCAAATTCTGAGTTATTTGAAATTATGGATAAGAATAAAGGCATCTTCTTTATGAGAAGGAGGTGACACAGGTTACTAGAAGTTAAAAATTCTGAAGTAGAAAAGAATACACACATACATGTTAAAGTTGTTGTCAAAATACACCGAGTATCTGAAGCCACTAGGAAGGCTGATCAAGAACCTGACCTATCCTCAGGCAAACCAGATGAGGTATTTGATAGTCAAGGTGAAAGAGTGACAGAACAAATTGGCCCTATTGATGTTGATGCATTAGATAATGAGGATGTCACTCCTGACAAAGAAAAAACTGAGAAAGAGAAACAAGACAAAGAGAAAGAAGAGAAAGAACAAGAGGAAAAAGCAAGGCAAGAAGAAAACAAGAGAAAAGAGGAAAAGAAAAAGCAAGAAGAAGATAAGAGAAAAGAAGAAGAGAAGAAGAGAGAAGAAGATAAGAGAAAAGAAGAAGAAAAGAAGAGAGAAGAAGATAAGAGAAAAGAAGAAGAGAAGAAGAGAGAAGAAGATAAGAGAAAAGAAGAAGAGAAGAAGAGAGAAGAAGATAAGAGAAAAAAAGAAGAGAAGAAGATAAGAGAAAATAAGAAGAGAAGAAGAAAGAAGAAGACAAGAGGAAGGAATAAGAAAGGAAGAAGGAGGAAGAGAAGAAAAAGTAGGAAGAGGATAAGAAGAAGGAAGAAATGGAGAAGAAACAAGAAGAGGAGAAAAATAAAGAGTCAGAGAAGAAGAAAGAAGAAGAAAAGAAAAGAGTGGAAGAGAAGAACAAAGCAAAAAAGAGAAAACAAGTAAAGATCAAGGCCAAAGAAGGAGGGCAGACTCCTAAGGCAACCGATGATCAAACCAAGCAAGTTGATTCCACCAGTCCTATTGATCTAGCTCTTGCATGTTTGACTCAATCTGTAGATGAGTCTGAGCTACTTCGATGCATCAAACTTACACAGGAGAGACTGGAAGAATTGTGGAGGAAGAAAGAACAGGACGTCATAAAAATTGTAGTTGACACCCTTACAAGTCTAATTCCCGGTATTAACCTTCCCAGTACCGAATCCTCTCTATCGAAGCTCAAACTTCTTTGTACTATAGTAGAGGACTAGGTACAATGCTTGGAAGATGTTGCTCAAGCAACTGGAAGAAAGAATCATGAGAAGGCACTCAATATTGCCTTAGTAAAGCAAATGAATGAACTCAAGACACAAATATTAAAGCAACAAAAAGATATCAGTATTGCTATGGGCAAGGGTAAATTACTTTTAAGGAAAATCTGCCAACCCCATCTATTTTGTGAAGATGTGCTCAAACAGAAAGCTAAACTGCAATTGGAGTTACAGGAATATATCAACAACTTCAAGATGCCCTATGATTTATTCACTACCTATGGACAAATTGTTCATCATTTCCAGCGTCAAACTGCCAAGATGGACTTAGAGATCAGCATCCGGACTCAAGATTTGCAGGAGCTTCAACTGCTCCTATTACCTAAACTGCAGATTCTTCAGAGATGTTTTCTCAACGTGAAAGCTATCATGGTAACTCAAGAGCTGAGTACCATCGATGCAATGGAAGAACTAGCATTCCAAATGAAGACTAAAAGTGAGGTTGCTACCTCATTACTTGAGTCATGGACATTGGACATGAAGATTTTTGTGCAAAACTTTAAATCTATTTTTGAGAAATTTCATTCCTTATTGTCATGAACATCTACTCTGTGTTATTTTATAAAAAGGATAGTTTGCATAACTTTTTCATTATTGGCAAAGGGGGAGTAGTGTACATACATTAAAATTTTGGTGAAAGTTTATGCACTTACTTGTAATCTTTGCAAAGGGGGTAGTGTATATGCTTAGGGGGAGTAATTTTGATTGTAGCATCTTTTGTGTTATTGCTATAAAAACACTTAGATGTCAAAATTTTCCTAAGTATTGCCATCAATGCCAAAGGGGGAGATTGTTGGCATTTTGATGATGTTTTGATTGTCATTGATGGACACACACTTTCTTGATGTATGAGTTATACTCAACCGGTAATTGTTCCAATCGGTATTGTGTATTATTGAATGTATAGTCTTTAGACTATCGGTATTTTGCAGAAGATGGTTTACCGGTCACAGATTGACTGAAGATCCCAAGTGGTATGAAGATCCCAAGCAGTTCAAGGATCTCAAGTGGTACGAAGGACCCAAGTGGTAGTTAAATTTTGATCAGAACACTACGATCTTCCAGTCTTCATTTTTGACAACCGGTAATCTTGTATATTGTATTAACTGGTATATATCTGTGATGAGTTACCAACCGGTATTACTGTAATGTGTGATGAGTTATCATCCACCGACACTTTGGTGGTGTGTTTATGTTGTGTTACCAAATGTGTCTAGATGAACTGTACCTAGGAACTTGTACTCTAATTCTATTGGATCGACATGAAATCAGATTCCTTTATAAGGACATCATGTCTAGGGTTTGCATGTATGAGAGATAGAATAGAAAAGGTTATGTGTGAAGAGATAGAGTATGGAGATATTGAAGACTGAAGTAATGCTGAAATGCATTAACAATGAGTTGTCAAGGATCTAACTAAGCATACTATGCTATTATCTAGATCATTCACTTGTTGATTACTAATATCTTTCATAAGTCTAAAACCCTTAACCGGGTAGGCCCAGCAAAACCTTTGTAAATCCTCTAACAAGGTGGTTCACAACTGTGGATCTGAAATCCTTTAATAAGGTAGTCTTTAACGGGACTTATCTCCTAACAGAGATCTAGATTCCTAATAGGATTTGTTCTGGTGAAGAACATTGTATGACCCTAACCGGTCTGGTTACTATTCTGTAGGTAGTTACTTGTGAGTTTCTGCTCACTATGGTTTTTCCCATTTGGGTTTCCACGTCAAATATCTTGTGTTATGGTGATTGTTCTTTTATGGGTGAATGCTTTGTTTACTATTTGGTTTGCATTTATCTTAACCAGTTTAGTTGCACCGGTTATCTGCTAAACTATTTAAAAGATTGATTACAATATTTTTTGGTATACTAATTCACCCCCCCTCTTAGTATTCATCAAATCAATGGGAGAATGAAGCCTTGACTCATGAAGAACTCGAGAATGATTCTATTTTAGAGTTCAAAGAGCTTTAAGAAAGTTGTCATAAAGCTAAAACCAATCTTTTTATACAGAAAAACAAAGAAGATTTTAAAGAAGATAGTTTTGGGGAGGATTTGGAGTTATTTTGTTCAAGTTTGGACGTTAATAGCATCTCCTAAATTGGAAGTTTGTGAGCAACTGGGCAAAGTAAAGGAGGCATCTGTATTTTAGTTAGAGCCACTTAGACCACCTATTTTCAATCAATAACTTAATGTCAAAGAAGTAGATTATAAGCATGAACCAAATTGTTCCAACCAGTTAAAGGATGTCAAGGAAGTGGTCCACCAATTAAAGAAGAACAATAGAGCTCAAAGTTCATCCTTTCAAGATGATTTCCTATTAGACATCTAGCCAAGATGAAGGACAATTAAGCATCACAAGTAATTTTTGCACCCAATCAATAAATTATAGTTGAAGAAGAAGCTCAAAGTGAAATTGGAGTTGACCAAGAGCACACTTAGCTCACTTATCGATTTTTGAATAGCAGAATGTATGAAAAATTTGCAAAGGTAAGTGAACTTATTGATGGCTTTCTAGAAGATTTATGGTAGTTCATTTAGTTTCTACCTATGCTCCATCTCTTACCAATTGTCTTGAAGCACGAAAAACATTGCAAATTGCAAAGAAAGGGAGTCTATTTCAATCAACCTATTAATGGTTTTGTTTAGTTGGTTTTGTCACTTGGCTAGGGTAGGTTTTAGGAATTAAATAAGTGCTTTTGCACAAGTTTGTAGATATCATTTCTCCAAGATTTGAAGCACATTATTTTGTTGTTTATTTTTAGGTGTCTAGGAATATTTTTAGAGGTGTTTGCTCTAGTGTTAAGTTTCAGTTTGAGTTATTCTCATATCTTGTTGACTCCATAGTCTAATGGATAGTATAAGGCAACTGGTCTTAGTGATTTATCAGACAAAACTAACACAAAGGTCACCAAAGATGGTATTTTTCCCAAACCTTGGTAAAAATAGTAACTAGGAGAGCCTTTGGGGGTTTTACAAAGTTTTAATTCTTTAAGTCCAAGTCTTAGATGTCTTAAGCATTATTGGAAAAGAAATAAAAGAGAATATAATTGATGTTTGTTTTTCATAGAGTGCTTATACACCTAGAAGAAAGAGAAAAGAAGATTTGTTGTCTTTGTAATATGTCAAAATCCATCCCACGTGGTGTGAAGTTTAGGGTTTTGTTGTTTATTCAATGAAAAGGAGAAAAGTTCACAGATTCTATCATGTTTTCATTGGAAAAGTCTTCTATGTGGGCATGAGACCAACGTTTGCTGCTTGATAGGGCAGATTTTGAGAGAATTAAGCAATTTAGGCCATGTTGCAATAGAGAATAAAGAGGAATATAGCACATTACACAACCAAACAATAGTTCATGTCACATTTATGTGGAAGGTTAAGAAGCTAGGTCCATTCATTTTTAATGCTTTGTCACTATTTATGAGTTCTGAAGAATCATTCTTTAGATATGTGTGAGTGTGAGGTTACTATGCACATTGATGAAGATCAAAAGGAATTCATAGGCTCATGTTTTAGTGATTGATCTTATTTTGAATAAAACTTAATCTCCATGTTTAATGTATCTTCTTGATTAGCTTTGTCTCTATTATAGAGAGGTAGTTTATTGTAAGCGAATAGCATTATTTTTACAAATATGAAACTTACTATAGAAGAAGCTAGTGTAAGAGAAAGGGAAGAGTCTTTGAGATCTAATTCCAATCATGCTAATTTTAGACCTTCAAGACATTCCTGCAGTCAGAAACATGACAACTATAATGGATGTTTGATAGATATATGATAATGAGGGTTTTCAGTCAAAAAGAGGGCATCACAAAGCACCATTTGCAAATGATAGTAAGGAAATAAAAGATAGTCATAGAAGGCTGAATAATATGTCACATGCTGATAGCCTAATGATGACAGTCTTGAGCATTTAGAAGCATCTTATAAACATGGGTGCAATCTAAAAATCATGTATGATAGTAGGGGAAATTTTCATAACTACACATTACAGTATCTATGAAACGTTAGTGAAGTTTTAATAAAGAAAAAGATCATATCCACAGTCCAAATACCTAAGGATATTGCCATGGATAGGTATTAGTGCTAGTTAGGAAATGAATATGACTATTTGAGATAGTAGAAGGCAGCCTATAGTAGTCTGTGACATCCCAAAACCCTTGGAACATAATAGAGATAGATCAAAGAGTCAAGGAAACATTGAGATCTTAGAAGCATGAATCCCAGAGTAGTCAAATCATGGATTCAAATAAAAAATGCATTCCCATTCACCGATCACATTCACTGTTTGAAAGGTGGTGACATCATGATGTACATGTTTGTAGTATTTATGAAAGGTCTGATGAAGACAATCAAATAATTTCTTAGTAACATGGAAGCAAAAGGATATATCCACTGAGTATGAGCACTCCTAGTAGCACTGTCACAACAATTCAAAAGCATAAAGAAAGAAGTCCTTCAATAATTGTGTGAGATATCATAGTCACAAGGACCTCTAAACTCAAAATGACAGAGAGAATCATCCTAGAAACATGTTGAAGTTACAGTAATTTGATAATGGACAGGGTTCATGACAAGATCAAATGCTTGGTGACCTTAAGATTTGGGTTAAAGGCTCCTTAGAAAATCCTTTCTGATTAAGATAACAATGAAAATGTTCAAGAAGTGTGATAATGTGATTGAGGAAGGGGTCATCTAGAAGCATATAAAGCCATTGATAGGAGACTCATCATATTTGAAGGGGCATGAACACCTTCAATAATAGAGATAGTCTATGATATAAAGGAACAACCACAAAATCTTTAACATGGGACACTCTAAAGAAAAATATGCATTCATATCAAGACAACATAAGGGATAATCACAATCAGAGATATTGTTGCAATGTTTGGTCATAGCCACAAAATTAAATGAAGTTCTTATATACCTTGAGACACTTCACAATATAAAACCAATCCACATACAACAATAGAAGGAGGTTAGTGATTTATCCTTAAAGTTAGTGACAATAGAAGGTAGGACAACAATGGCTTATGGGTAAGCAAGATAGAATACTTCAAAAACCTTGTCATTATAAGCCATGTGATATCCATTTGAAGACTATGTATAGGTATACACAGAATGTAAAGAATTTTCCATGTGATCAACATGATGATAAACATAGTTATGTTCTCTAATCAAGTCTAAAGATGCTCTATTTACATCAGAAGCTCATAAGGAATCAAGAATAAGATGACAGTCTTCTTCATTGTTACAGTCATGAAGTTGTAGCATTCAAAGGGAAGTGTATTGATAACAAAATGATAGTTCATGTATGATACATATCATCAAGACAACTATAGGAAATAAAGAGCTTCATAGAAATCCAATAGAAGAAAACAATGAGAGTGCAATCATCCTACAAATCAGATGCAATCCTCACATGAATACATAAAAGGAAAAGCTTCATCATTGATAGTTATGAGCAGCATGAAATGCATTGTGGTAGTCCTAATAAGTATGAACAAAAGCTAATTGGAGAATGTACATTCAAAAACAACCAAAATAGTGACACACATAAGTGAATGGCAACCTTTAAACAGATAAAAGATAATAATGAAAGGCTTTTACAATGGTATATGATACATAAAATAAACAGCTATTTATACAAGATGCTTTGCAATCCTTAGGATAGAGAAAAGAGTAGTTTAAAGGCTTGTAATGGTGTCTTGGCATAAGCAATTGTGCTCAATCATTAAGAAGATGCTCAGGGAAAGGTAGTGCCTAGGTGTCTTTTGGACATGTGGGAGTGTGCCCAGTGATTAGATGCACATGTAAAAGATAGTTTGAAGCCTTTATGACTTAGTAATAAGTAGTTTTAAGGGTCTTTATGATCTCTAATCTGTTGAGTCTATTGGTGTTTTGGATACGTTGATATGCTTTTGTCATTGATGTCAACACTTGTCAACACTTGAGAACTCTTGGAGATCTTTGGTTATGTTCACCGACATGTTCAGTGACTTATGCACAATCACCGGTATTTGGTTAACCGACAGGATTATATTGTTCACCGGCACTAAGGATGATCTATTATCATCTAGAGATTACTTGGTTATGTCGAAGACATCGTTTGGACACTTGGTCTTGGTGATTTGATTATTGATCTAATCAAGTTTGCATATTTTTTGTTACCGGGAAATAGGTCCAGGATATGCATCGACAAGCTTATCTATTCCAGATCAGCATGACACATCATGAAGATGATTTATTATTATTGTAAATACATTGAGCCGACATCATGCATCGCATATTGATTCATTTGTAATTGATTTTATTGTAATATCTTAGTGAGCCGACCTACACATTTGCTCTTAGGTTTTGGTATATATGTAAGATCTCATTTATGAGATTATGTGGTAGAGTGTGGAAAATGATTTTAATAAGGTATATGTGAATATAAGCAGAGCTATACACGCAGACATCATTCAAGATTGAAGGAAGGTTTGAAGAAGGAAAATCAGAGTTTAACCGGTACTGAATCGAGCGTATGAAGATGCTATTTTGAGAAGTACATTATCATTGGATTTAACCATCCAATTGTAGTCAATGTGACTCCCATTTTGTGATTGAGCAGTGAGCTCTAGGTAGTTGGCCTTTCTGCATGTGCAAACTCCATATTGTACACACATACTATCTGCAGTAGTATCATCTGATTATGGGTAAGGTTTCCCACCATGGTTTTTCCCCTTACAGGGTTTCCACATACAAATAACTATGTTATGTGTTGTGTATGTTATTTGTGTTTTTGTTTCATGCATTAAACTTTACTGGTACTGCAATTAACTGTTAAACTGTCTACCGACATTAAAGTTTGGTTTACTGGTATTAAGCATTAAGTTTGGTTAAGTTAGTTTGATTTGTATTTATTGGACAACTGATTCACCCCCCCCCCCTCTCAATTGACTCCGGGACCTAACAATTGGTATCAGAGCCTAGTCCTCTTTTTGTAGAAGTTTAACAACTTGAGGAGATCCAATGTCTACTAACTATTTTAGGAAGGATAGTCCGAAGCTTGATGGAACCAACTATGGCATATGGAAGATCAGGATGGAGACACATCTAAATTGCATTGGAAAGGACATATGGGATGTTACAAATAATGGCTATACTATTCCTACTCAAGGTCAACCTAATCCACCAACCTTGGCTAAAGATGAGGAAAATGATTGCAAAGCAAGAGAAGCACTTTTGAGCACATTGTCAGATCAGCAAATCATGACATTATCAGATAGATCTACTGCTAAAGCTATTTGGGATAAATTGGAGACATTGAATGAAGGTGATACCACAGTTAGCAAAACTGGAATGCTTCCGAGTCAGGTATGAAAATCTGAAAATGGAAGAAGATGAAAGGATTTCTGCTTTTCTAGAAAGAGTAAATGAAATTGTTTTGGGTATACAATGTTGTGGAGGAACCTTAAGTGAAGATGAAATTGTTTCTAAAGTTTTAAGAGCTTTGCCACCGACATATAAAATGAAATTAATTTCTATTAATGAATTGAGAACAATGCCTAATGCATCAGTATCTAGAGACACTTTGGTTGGAAAACTTTCAGCTTTTGAACTTGAGGAATTTGGTCCTATTGCTACTATTAAGACAGATTTAGCTTTCAAAGCATCATCAACATCTGCAACATCATCATCATCATCTGAGAAAGCCTTTTATGCAAGAGAACTTGAAGAAATTAGAAAGGAGAATGAAGAACTGGAAGAGCTTGAAGCACTATTTTCAAGGAAAATGCCTAAAGGTCCAGTTGGAAGTAAGTATGAAGGTAAAGCACCATTTAAATGTTTTAACTACAATAAGATTGGTCATATGGCTTCTAGGTGCCCTGATAGACATACAAGATTGAAAGAAGAAGCTAAAAGAACATACAAGCCTAACCCTGAATATCAAAGGTACAGATTTAAGAAGAATAGAGACAAATAATGTTACTATGTTGATGAAGGAGTTATTGATGATTCTAATGAGGAACCGATAGACAATGGATGAGATTTTGTTGGAATAACAGAAGATCAACCAACACCTACTATTCAACTAGTAGAGCAGGCTCTGACAGCAAAAATTGAAGATAAGGATGAATGGATTATTGATTCCGAATGTTCACATCATATGACTGGTGATAAAAGTAAATTCTTAACCTTTCAGGAATAAAATGGAGGTCTAGTAAGATTTGGAGAAGACAAAGCTTGTTTGATCAGAGGAAAAGGCACTATATCTTTTATTGGTAAGCATAATATTGATAATGTTTACTTTATTGAAGGTTTGAAGCATAATCTTTTGAGTGTTGGTCAATTAGTTGAAAAAGGATTTTAGTTATAATTCAAGAATGGTAAATGCAGAATCATGAATAGAACTGGTTTAGAAATTGCAACCGGTAATCAGACTAGAGGTAATATCCTTCATTTGAATAACAATGAGAAGACATTCTTGATTGCACATATTGATGAAAGTTGGTAATGGCATAAGAGACCGTGTCATCTAAATTTTGATTGCATTGTAAAAATCAGTACAATTAAGGCAGTAAGAGATTTACCTAAGATTGTTAAGCCTCACAATCTGGTATGTAAGGAATGTCAATTTGGAAAGAAAGTTAGAGAATCTTTTAAGAGTATAGAAAAAAAATCCAATAATGTTCTTGACTTAATTCATATTGATTTATGTAGTCCAGCAAGAACTAGAAGTTTACAAGGAGATAGATATTTTATGCTAATCATTGATGACTATTCTAGAATGTGTTGGGTTACTTTTCTTAGGGAGAAATCAGAAGCTTTTGGGAAGTTCAAACTATTCAAGGTCATGGTAGAGAATGAAACCGGTAAGAAAATCAAATGTTTGAGATTAGATCAAGGAGGTGAATTCACATCTAATGAATTTAATCCATTCTATGAAGTGAATGGAATTAAAAGATAGTTATCAGCACCTCAGACACCCCAGCAGAATGGAGTTGTGGAAAGGAAGAACAAAACTATTTTGGATGCAGCTAGAAGCATGATATCAAAAGAAAATCTACCTCATGTGTATTGGAGAGAATCAGTCAATACAGTTGTTTACACATTCAACAGAGTTCACATCAAAGGTGAAATCGGTAAGACCCCTCATGAACTATGGTTTGGTAATACTCCTACTCTTAAATATTTCAGAATATTTGGAAGTAAATGCTATATTAGAAGAGATGAGTATATTGGAAAATTTGATCCTAGAAGTGATGAAGGAATATTTCTTGGTTATTCATCTAAGAGCAAGGCATATAGATGTTTTAATAAGAGATTGAAGAAATTCATTGAAAGTGCAAACATGAAGATTGATGAACAGTTTAGAAGGTCTATAAACTCTGAATCGGCAGTTGAGATAATCACAAATGAACTTACTATGAGCACACCAATACAAAATGTTGATCCAGTCACACCAGCATCATCTGAGAATTCCACAATGACTGAAGAACAACAACAAGTAAAAACACCCCGGTATGTAAGATTAAATCACTCTGAAAAATCAGATAATTGGGAACAAGTATCAAGGAATTATGACTAGAGGAAGCCCTGACAAATGAAGAGGTATGTCTTATTTCTCAAATTGAACCAGCAACTATTAATGAGGCATGTGAAGATAAATATTGGATTAAGGCTATGGAAGATGAATTGGAATAAATTGAAAAGAATAACACATGGACATTAGCTCCCCAGCCTAAAGACAAAAATGTAATTGGAACTAAATGGGTATTCAGAAATAAACTAAATGAAGATGGTAAGGTAATGTCATGCCCAAACTTTTGGGCACGAATGGAATAATTTTTTTTTTTAAGACATAACCTAATGAAGCTAAGTTTATTAAAATAACGTAGTATCAAGTCTTGTCTTAACTACGTTTGAATTCTTCTTCAACTAAAGTTAATTTAAACAACTATAATAAGTAAGTGGGATAATCTAAATTACATGCAGAAAATTAACTCTCCAAAGAATTTATTATTATCTCATCAATTAATAAATAATAAATTCATTTAAGCAAAAACCCCTAAATTAATTAACAAGAGATATTATTACTCTCAATTAATCTTTTTAATTATTGCAGGGATTAATTAAATTAACTCTAGCAATTGGGTTTTTAAATCCCATGAATTATTTTAACAATAATTATAATGTGTCTAAAATTTGGCTAAAGGGCTAAATAAATCCATAATAAAATTTGCCCTATAAAGTTTATTCTCGTCAAGCCTAAATTTAGGTGAACAAAAAAATAATCCCCCATGGCCAAAATAGCTTACAAAGTCATTATAATTTACCAAAAGATTAAACTCCAAATAATTTAAAATTTAAAACATGATATTTAATTGTTTATATAAACATATAATATATGAGCGAAAAATGATTCATCTAAAGGTAGAGTATACGTTCATATATATATAATTATCCATATATATATATGTATAAATATATATATTAGGGTTTCATGTTTTTCACAGGAAGGAGGGGCCGAATGCAAGGAGGAGGAAGGGGGGGCCGCATGGGATACGCGGTGGTGGCGGAGGTGAGAGGAGTTCATGGGGGGAGGCTCCCCAAAGGAATGACGCGGCCCGCAGGCATGACTCCTCCATCGCTGTGGGGTGCTGCCCACAGGGGGGGGCAAAGCCTCCCCGATTGTGGGTTGTGGCCCACAGTGGTAGCTGCGGCTGTCGCTGGGGGTCGCCGCCCACAGCGCAGGGGGGCCAAGGCTCCCCCATTTTGCTATTTTCTTTTGTTTGAAAAATAAATTAAATCTCCTCTTTTTTTTGTTTTTATATATATAAATATATATATATATATATGTATTTTTCTGTGGTTATAATATTTTCAAACTAATAGTTTCACAGGTTGAGGATATTTTTAGATAAAATATGTAGTCCTATATATATATATATATATATATATATACACACACTTAAGCAATCTATATTTTTTTTTTTCTTAACCTTTTTAAATCAAGCAGAAATTAATAAATTATTGATTGCATGGAAATAGGGGTAAAATTTCTTTTATTTACTTTAAACAATCTGTTTATATTTCTTTTTTCCTAAAATCACATAAAGGAGGTTTTCAAAACTAACAGATTTAAATAAAGCATTTCTTTTTTTTCTATTGACAATCTAGATACTAACTTTAGAGATAGACTGCTAATTTTAGATTTATTTTCTGCGATAAATAAAAGGGGAAATGACAAAATTTAATAAACTATATTCAGAAACTACATTAATCTAGAATTATTTAAATTAACCTTAGAGATAGGCATGTTAAATCTATTAAACCATGATTTGTATTTGAGAATAAATGATTAGGACTAAATGCTAAATTTTCTGTTACTAATATGCAAGCTTACTACTTTACTCATTACCATTATTTCAATATGCATAAGCAAATAAACTGAACTTTTATTTTCAGAAATAACATGCATACAACAAATATTGTTTCCATAACTATAGTAACTTAATCCAAAAATAAACATTTCATTTTTGCAGTAATAGCCTAATAAAAATAATGCATTTCTTTAAAGCATATTTAAAATACAATATAGTCAACATTACAAATGGGTGAGATACGCATCTAGTCTCTCATTCCTATTAAATGAAGACTTTAAACAAAATGAATACACTTCTTTTTCAAATAAATACAACTTATAGTTTTCCCCTTTTTTTTTTACATTGTTGCAACTAAAATATAATATATCCCATTCCCTAATCTTTTTCTGCAAATCAAGTAAACCTAGCAACTCCTAGCTTGTCTTTTTCTTTTCTTTCCAAGCAACCTGCAAATAAATCCTGAGGCTATGACCATGGAGTGCTCACCTCCCAACCTAGGCTTCCTAGAAGCCACCCCCGAGCTTGGAGAACCAAGCCCTAGACGGGTTACACACATGCAAACACAACAAGCAAGGGAAAAACATACAGCAAACACTTTCCCAACCAAGGCTACACTTCATCACAAAATGTGATGTTTTTACATGGGTGGTAGTGGACCAAATACCCCGAGGAGACTGCAAGAATGGTAGATCACAAAGCCACCTCATGGCAAACAAAGATATATCATAAGTTCATTAACCCCACATCCTTATGCCCCCAAGGCATTCATGCCATAATTTCTCCCCTTATGACCCCCAAATGCATAAATCAAGCCATGCAACAAGGGTCACATATACACCCCTTGAGTTCACTCTCATAATGAGAGCCTCTCACTCGAGGGCTGTCAAACTTCTACCACCCACAAGACCATCCTACTCTCCCAAGAGTAGAAGGCCCTGGTTACTCCCAAATCTCAAGAAAATGCATAAAAGAAGTAAGAGATAGGTCACATAATAATTTTCACAAAGGAAAATACAAGAAACAACTTTTACATACAAGCAATCTTTCCAACATAAACATGCAATGTAAAAAGAAACAAAAGGAGAAGATGAACCAACCTTCAATCTGCCCAAAGGTTTGCTAGAACTAGTTTGAGGATGAGGAGCCCAATTCCACAATTCTTCCTTCTAGACTTAGCCAAAATTCTATCCCAAAACTATTCCTTTCAAAATTGCATGATCTCCAAAAATGGAGGCTAGGTGATTACCCACAAAGTCTCTCATTTTTGCTTAAAAAGACCTCAGTGAGAGTTCTCATAGGTTACTAAAACTGAAAAAGGAAGAAGTTAACTTTCGGGTCAAACCTAAGTTGACCACTAAAAAAGACTCTCTATCCAAGGAAAATTTAGAACCACATTCAAATGTTTTGAAAAGGCTATGGTTAAAACAACTCCCTCCAAGAGACAAGTCAAAAATCAAGACACAAATCAGCACACGTGTCAAGTGACACAATGAAATACATTACAAAATTACACATGGAAATTGTCTCTTGTTGGATTTAAATAAATCAATAAATAAAATTTAACACACATGCATCATTTACGATTATAAATAAAATACGATACATACGGGGTGTTGTCTCTCCAAATAGACAACCCCTAGTTTTACGAACGTACATAGGTCTAGGTTTGGTTCTCCATAATATTTCCATGGTCACATGGATAATTTTTTTGTGCATCTCAATTACACATTAGTACTTCCAAATAAACTCATATAATATTTAAACACATGAATAAGAATACACGCCAAACACTCTGCATATAATTGACATTAAACAAAATCAATATTTCTTGTATCAAAATAAATCCACATAAGTAATTATCATAATCCTCATAATTTGATCCATATATAAGACATGCATCCTATTTCTATCATCATAGTAAAGTCCTGCAAATCCAATAATGACATACATCATCACAAAGTTATCCTATTCTAGAATCATATAGAGTTCTATATCTATAACGCATAGAAATGAAGCATCAATATACATCAATGTTATCCAAATCACGGAATCATATAAGTTCTAAATCCATAATGCATAAAAATAAAGCATCCATAATAGTCTCAACATGAAAATCACTGAAATGCTAGGATGAGTCGGGGTAGGGCCTCGCACCCTCCCCCTCTAGGCATGAACTTCCTCCTGGAGTTCATAAAAAAGATGGGGGTACTATGATCTCATACATGTTGCGTCCTCACATGAAGCCGTAACCTCATCATAGCAATCCCACTGGACCCTAACCTGGTCTAGCTCTCAACCTCGAAGGGCCAGCATCCAGCATGCCAAAATGCAAATGGGCTCCAAAGCTAGCTGGCCATTCAACTCCACCTGCAAGGCATCCCAATGTAAAATATGAGACTCATCATAGATATACTTCCTCAAAACTGATACATGAAACACATCGTGGATGTGTGACAGGCTAGGTGGCAATGCTAAATGGTAGGCAACTGGTCCTATCCTCTCAAGGATCTCAAATGGTCCTACAAAGAGAGGTGCGAGCTTAGAACCCTTTCCATAAGGGATTGGACTCTTATGCAGTCACACTCTCTATAAGACTCTATCTCCAACCAAGTAGCTACAATCTATCCTCTTCACATCTGCATACTTCTTCTGTCTATCTTGTGCCTCTCTAAGATGCTTCCTAATCAAATCCACCTACTACTCCATATCCCAAAATATCTCAGGACCAATAGCAACTCTGTCCTCTATGCGGTCCCAACTCAACGGTGTCCTACAAGGCCTGCCTTATAATGCCTGATAGGGTGGCATCCCCAATGAAGTGTGATGCCCATTGTTATAGGCAAACTCCACTAAGGGAAGGTACTCTTCCCATCCGGTCTGATGATCCATGATGTACATGCGAAGCATATCCTCTAACACCTGGTTAACCCTCTCTGTCTGTCCATCCATTTCCAGATGATAGGTTGTACTAAAGTTGAGCTTGGTGCCCATAGCTGCCTATAATGCCTTCAAAAAGGAAGAAGTGAAGAGGGAATCCCTGTCAAAAATAATCTTACGTGGAACGCCATGAAGTTTGACAATGTCTCGCAAGAAAACCTGTGCTACTGCTGGTGCTATGAAGGTAGTCCAAACTGGTGAAAAGTGGGCCACTTTGGTCAACTTGTCAACTGTCACCAAGATGGAATCATGGCGACGAGATGACATAGGGAGACCAATGATGAAATCCATGGATATAATATCCCACTTCCACTTTGGTATAGCATGAGACTGGAGCAACCCACCTGGATGGCGGTGCTCCGCCTTGACTCTCTAACACTCGAGGCATCGGGCTACTAACTTAGCAATGAGCTGTCACATTCCTAGCCAATGATATAACTATCTCAAGTCAGCATGCATCTTCTTAACTTCGGGATGTGCTGCATAAGGAGCTCTATGAGCCTCTGTGACAATGAACTCTCGCAATCCCCCGGAAGAAGGTACATAGATTCTCCCTCTATGGCGTAATAGTCCATTGGACTCTAAGGAATAATCCACATATTTCCCTTCTAGAGTTTCCTAAGATCATATCACCTGACAAACCTCTAAATACCATCCATACTCTGGAAACTGCTGAAATATACGATCTCTCAAATCCGTGCCCATAGATATGGTGTATACCTCATGATGTCTCCTACTCAAAGCATCTGCAACTACGTTTTCTTTCCCTTTGATGTAGTGAACGGCAAAATCATACTCGCACAAGAACTCCATCCATCTCCTCTGACGTGCATTAAGGTTCGGCTGAGTGAATATGTACTGAAGACTCTGATGGTCTGAATGAAGCTCAAAATGATGACCCAAAAGGAAGTGTCTCCACCTCACAAGTGCATGCACTACTGCTGCAAGCTCAAGGTCATGAGTAGGGTAGTTAAGCTCATGAGTCTTAAGTTTCCTAGACTCAAAAGCTATAGCCCTACCATCCTACATAAGGATTGCTCCTAAACCCTCTAGGGAAGCATCTGTGCAAACCATGAAGTAAGTTGAGGGATCTGGCACTACAAGGATAGGTGCGCTAGTAAGTGCCTTTTTGAGTTTCTGAAAGGCCCTCTCGCACTTCTCTGCCCACTCAAATTTCTTCCCTTTATGCTGAAGAGAAGTAATAGGATGTGTAACTCTAGAGAATCCATCAACAAAACGTCGGTAATAACCTGCTAAGCCCATGAAGCTCCTGACCTTTGTCACACTGGTTGGCATTGGCCAATCCATTATAGCTCTGATCTTTGATGGGTCAACTGAGATCCCAACACCGGAAATAACGTGCCCAAGGTACTTGACCTCTGAATGAAAGAATGCACACTTAGACAAACTGCCATACAACTAATTGTCCCTCAAACACTACAAGACCTGTCTTAGGTACTCCTCATGCTCCTTCTCATTCTGAGAATATATCAATGTTGGCATTATGTGAACCAACATGAAGACATAATGATATTGTATGTTGTCATTGATGTCAATATGATAAGTGAATCGACACATGTGATAAGTGAAGAGAGAAAGGAATTGCCATTTGTATGAACCGATTTATATGCCAAAGTGAATCGGCATATTTGTTCAAGGTGAACCGACATATAGTTATGGGAACCGGCACATGGAAGCATTGTATGACTACCGGTTGGTAGGTAGCTTCCATTTCAAGATTTTCGGTTGGAGTACCTCAAGTCTGTGTGACTCAATCGGTGATCTTTGTGTGATGAGTTAGTAGTATAATGGAGGATAGATCGTGTTGCCACGTAAGCTCTGTGTGCATGAAGGATCTTGCATGAAGATGACTATTCCTATCTACCTTGGGAATGTGTGAAGTCTTTCAAACGATGATAATGCATGATGGGTTATCAGCCACCATGAAATCGGTGGATAATGGACGATGGAGAACGTCTTGAGATTGATTCAAGATTGTTGCATTTAATGCAGTATGATTCAACGGTTAGGATCGAACCGTTTAAATTGCTTAACCTAACAAGTTTAGGGTTTAAGGTTTTTGCTACCGACCTATATGTTTCCTATAAGGTCGATGTTGTGTTTCTTTTTGAGGTTGTTGGCAAAAGTTGTGAGTGTGTATCCAAGGGAAGTGATACATAATTCTTGCCAGACCAAAGGAGAGAAGTGATACCTACAAAGTGAATGTGCAGAAGGTAAAGAGGAACCTAAATGGATCTGCATTAGCATTGAGTGCTGTTAATAAATCATTGTAATACCTATTGATCTCTAACCACTTCAACAGCTGTAAAATCCCCTAACAGGGTAGCCTTAACTGGCTTGATTCAAAATCCCTTAAATCGGGTAGTCTTAACCGGCTTGACTGAAATCCCTTAACTGGGTAACTCGAGGCTAATGAGTTCTGAGAAGCTATAGAGCTGAGGAGATCCTTTCAGCTATTGAGTTCTTGAAATCCTCTAACAAGGTGACCCTACTAGGTTTAACCCTTAACTGGGTGATCCCTAACAGGATCGGTTCCTACCAGAACCTATTGTAATGTCCTTAACCGAACAAGGCTCCTAATAGAGCGAACTTCTAAAGAGTTCAAAAAGTAGCTTGTGGGTATTCATCCCCACCGTGGTTTTTCCCAGTTGGGTTTCCACATGAAAAATATGTGTGTCATGTGAAATGCTTTTGTCTTGTGATGTTTTGTTTTACCTGTTAAGCATATGAAGGTTCTATCTTTTATGTCTGTCTATAAAACATATTGAACTCACTATTGTGAAGATATAATGGTTAAGTTTACCTGTTTATGCATGAGAATATAATGATACTGTAGTATTGAGCTAAGAGGGTAGCTTATTGTGTGATCGGTTCATGACTGATTGAGCTGTACTGGATGTTACCGGTTGCACTCTATTTTATCGGTATCCCTGTTTGTCAGTCATTTGGGGTATTTGCTATCAAACCCATTTTGGACTGTATTTGTGTTTGTACTGATTCACCCCCCCCTCTCAGTACCGGTTTGGTACTCGTGGTTCATCATTGAGTTATCAATTGGTATCAGAGCGCCTCCAGGTCCTCTGTGTTGTAAGACTAACCGCTTGAGGAAAAGATCCTAGTCAAATGATGAAGAGGGAAGGTTGAAAGTTTAACAGGGAAAATTTTGGTATATGGAAAGATAGGATGAAGATATTCATCAAAAGCATGGGTGTTCAACACTAGAGTTATGTTGAAAATGTATATGTTGTTCCTACCGGTACTCTCACCGATGACCAAAAAAGAGAGATACAAGAAAATGGGCAAGTCATGGAATCCCTCATCAGTAGTCTATCTGACATTGAGTTTATTGATGTTCAGGACAAGGCAAATCCCAAAGAGGTATGGGATGCTCTTGAAAATATCTATGGTGGTGATGAGCATGTAAAACAGGCTAAGGAAGAAAGCCTGAGAGGGAAGTTTGAAGACATGCGGATGGTTGAAGGAGAGACCATTCAGAAGTATGGAATAAGAATCAAAACAGTTGTTGGAGAAATAAAGAGTGCAGGTGCCAAAATATAAGATTCCACTATGGTAAGTAAAGTCGTGAGATCCCTATTGCTGGTCTATGCAATAAGGGTCGCTGCTATTCAGCAGCTGAGATCAATAGACAAGTCTAAGGTGTCCTTGGACTCCATCATAGCCAAGTTGATAGCCTATGAGCTGAATAGTTTTGATGGTAGTGTTCAAAAGATAGAATCAGCTTTGAGAGCCTCTACTATACCTTCCAGAAAAGGAAAAGAGGCTAGCACTAGTGGGGAACCTAATCAGAGTAGAGAAATGAATGATGAAGAGTTTCTGATGGAATTTGAAGCACTTCTTGCCAGTAAATTCTCAAAAGGAACTGGTAAATACAAAGGTAACCTACCTTTGAAATGTTTCTCTTGTAACTGGATAGGACATATTGCTATTAATTGTCCTAATAGTGACAACAAGGATAAACCGGAAAGGTTCAAGAAATTCAAAGGAGGAAACCGGAGAAACTATCTTGTGGCAGTTGATGAAGGTGTCACAGATGAGGAATCAGAAGATGAAGAGAATGAAGACATTGTGTTTGTTGCTGTAAAGGAAGATGTGGCAGACAAGAAGGCTCTTGTCTCTCGGTTTGATGATTCCAATGAGTGGATCATTGACAGTGGCTGTTCTCACCATATGACTGGTGACTAGAGCAAGTTTCTATCCTTAGAGGAGTATGATGGTGGTGTGGTTCACTTTAGCAATGATGCACCATGCATGGTCAAAGGTAGAGGATCCATCTCTTTGAATGGAAAGAGTAGTGCTGACAATGTGTACTGGGTTGATGGTCTCAGACACAACCTTCTAAGTGTTGCCCAGCTAAATGACAGTGGCCTCACTCTGCAATTCAAGAATGGAGTTTGCAGAGTCAAAGGAAAAGATGGTAAATTGGTGGCCACCGGCATGTAGACTAAAGGTAACCTATTTCATCTGAATGCAAATATAAGTACATGTCTTATGGCTAACATTGATGATAGCTGGATATGGCATAGGAGATTCTGCCATGTGAACTTTGATAACATTGTGAAGGCTAGTAAGATCAAGGCAGTTAGAGGGTTGTCGGTGCTGAGAAAACTGGATAATACCTTATGTAGAGAGTGTCAATTGGGGAAAATGTCTTCCTCAACCTTTAAAGGTAAATCCTTCACTGCTGACAATTTGCTTGATCTTGTGCATACTGATCTGTGGTCCTATGAAAACTAGAAGTGTGCAGGGTGATAGGTACTTCATGATTCTCACTGATGACTGCTCAAGAATGATGTGGGTCACATTCTTGAAAGACAAGTCCAAAGCCTTTGTGAAATTCAAATCTTTTAGAGAATTAGTGGAGAAGGAAAGCAGCAAAAGGATCAAGTGTCTCAAAACTGATCAAGGAGGGGAATTCACTTCCGATGAATTCAACAAGTATTATGAAGAATTTAGCATCAAGAGATAGCTATCTGCCCCCCGGACTCCATAGCAGAATGGCCTAGTAGAGAGGAACAACCAGACTATGGTTGAAGCAGCTAGAACCATGTTGGTCCAAGGAAAGGTAGCTCACTCCTTTTGGAGAGAAGTGGTGAGCACTGGAGTCTACACTATGAACCGGGCACTCATCAAAAAGGGTAAGGACAAAAATCCTTATGAGTATTGGACCGGTAAGACACCTATGGTTAACTACTTTAAGGTATTTGGTAGCAAATGTTACATCAAGAGGAGTGAACATCAGGGCAAATTTGAAGCTAAATGTGATGAGGGAATATTTCTAGGATATTCCACCAAGAGTAAAGCTTTCAAGTGCTACAACAATAGGACTTAGAGAATTATGGAAAGAATCAATGTAAGAGTTGATGAATCCTTTGAGAAGACTAAGGAAACCAACAGTGAGCAAGCTATAAATGAACTGGTTGCAACCTTCTAGGAACCGGTTGTCAGTCAACTGAGTACCAGTAACAGTGTTCCTGAACCGGTGAATGCTGATATTGATGAAGATGAGGATGAAGAGGAAAAGAAAGAAGAACTATTTAAGACCATTCCTTGGTATGTCAAGTTGAATCATGATCCTATGCAGATCATAGGTGATAAGGATGCAGGAATCCTTACAAGAAGAAAGATCAGAGAAAACTCATGTATGATCTCTGAATTTGAGCCTAAATCATTCAAAGAGGCTCATAAAGATGAAGACTAGATCAAGGCAATGGAAGAAGAACTTGACCAGATAGAGAAAAATGGTACATGGTCCTTGGTACCCAGACCAGAGCATAAAAATGTCATTGGCACCAAATGGGTGTTTAGAAACAAGCTGAATGAGGATGGCACAGTGATTAGGAATAAAGCTAGACTGGTGTGCAAAGGATATGCTCAAGAAGAAGCAGAAGACTATGGAGAAACCTTTGCTCCTGTAGCCAGATTGGAAGGAGTTTGTATGCTTCTTGCATATGCAGCTTTTAAGAGGTTCAAAGTATATCAAATGGATGTAAAATCTACATTCCTAAATGGTGTACTTGAAGATGAGGTGTCTATTGAGAAACCAGATGGGTTTGCCCTATCTCAAGACAGTGACATGGTATGTAGGCTACATAAAGCATTATATGGTCTAAAGCAAGCACCTAGGGCATGGTATGAGCACCTACATTCCCATCTTGTGAAGATTGGATTTGAGAGAACAAGTGAAGACATCAATATCTACTTGAAGTCTGAAGGAGATTAGATCCTGATCTGTGAAGTTTTTGTTGATGACATCATCTTTGGAGGAGATGACAAGATGAGTCATGAGTTTGCTGATGAGATGAAGAAAGAGCTTGAGATGTCACTCATAGGGGAGATTAAGTTATTCATTGGACTACAGATCCAACAGATGGAAGATGGGATCTTTATCACTCAGTCCAAATATGTCAAAAAGGTACTGAAGAATTTTGGCATGGAAGATAGCAAACCGGTTGGTACACCAATGGTGACCGGTTGCAAATTAACAAGAGAGGATGATTCCGCACTGGTTGATGAGAAGGAATACCAATCAATGATTGGTAAGTTGCATTATGTAGTGCATAGTAGACTGGATATTGCACATGCAGTTGGCATTACTGCAAGATTCCAGAAGAGTCCAAGAGAATCTCACTTGATTGCAGTCAAGCGGATTCTTAGGTATCTGAAGGGAACAGTTGACTATGGATTGTGGTACCCATACAACAATAATTTCAATCTGAAAGTGTTCACAGATACTGATTGGGTAGGTAATGTGGATGACCAAAAAAGCACAACCGGTGGTGCATTCTTTCTCGGTGGTAGACTGGTCTCATGGATGAGTAAAAAGCAGAGTTGTATCTCTCAGTCTACAGTGAAAGCAGAGTATGTTCCAGCTTTCATGAACTGCACTCAGACAATCTGGATGAAGCATGTACTAGAAGGCTTCAAGATCCCTGTATCTAAACTGGTAAGTATATTCTGTGATAACACAAGTGCTATCAATATATCAAAGAATCCGATTTTACATTCTAGAACCAAGCATTTTGAGCTTAAGTATCATTTCTTGAGGGAAAAGGTTTAGAATAAAGAGATTGCACTGGAGCATGTGTCCAGTAAGGAGCAGTTAGTAGACATATTCACCAAGCCTCTCCCAAAGACAACATTTGTGCATTTGAGAGGTGAATTAGGGGTATTGCCCCTTCAAGAGGTGAACTAAAAGTGATTGTTCCACATCAGTCAAGTACTAGAAAGACAAATTTCTGGTTGATTGGTGTGTTGAAGGATGCTACTCCTCAGGGGGAGTAGCATGATAAAATAGAGATGATTGTACCTCCACTTTGGCATTGTTGTCAAAGGGTGACAAGGAGTGAAGCGAAAAGATATTTGCAGCAAATGGGGAGAAGATGTGAAGCAGAGAAGATATCTTTTGTATATTGCCATCAATGCCAAAGGGGGAGATTGTTGGCATTATGTGAACCGGCATGAAGACATAATGATATTGTATGTTGTCATTGATGTCAATATGATAAGTGAATCAGCACATGTGATAAGTGAAGAGAAAGGAATTGGCATTTGTATGAACCAGTTTATATGCCAAAGTGAAGTGGCATATTTGTTCAAGGTGAACCGACATATAGTTATGGGAACTGGCACATGGAAGCATTGTATGACTACCAGTTGGTAGGTAGCTTCCATTTCAGGATTTCTGGTTGGAGTACCTCAAGTCTGTGTGACTCAATCGGTGATCTTTGTGTGATGAGTTAGCAGTATGATGGAGGACAGATCGTGTTGCCATGTAAGCTCTGTGTGCGTGAAGGATCTTGCATGAAGATGACTATTCCTATCTACCTTGAGAATGTGTGAAGTCTATCAAATGGTGATAACGCGTGATGGGTTATCGGCCACCATGAAATTGGTGGATAATGGATGATGGAGAATGTCTTGAGATCGATTCAAGATTGTTGCATTTAATGTAGTATGATTCAACGGTCAGGATCAAACCATTTGAATTTCTTAACCTAACAAGTTTAGGGTTTAGGATTTTTGCTACCGACCTGTATGTTTCCTATAAGGTCAATGTTGTGTTTCTTTTTGAGGTTGTTGGCAAAAGTTGTGAGTGTGTATCCAAGGGACATGATACATAATTCTTTCCAGACCAAAGGAGAGAAGTGATACCTACAAAGTGAATGTCCAGAAGGTAAAGAGGAGCCTAAATGGATCTGCATTAGCATTGAGTTCTATTAATAGATCATTGTAATACCTATTGATCTCTAACCACTTCAACAGTTGTAAAATCTCCTAACAGGGTAGCCTTAACTGGCTTGATTCAAAATCCCTTAAATTGGGTAGTCTTAACCGGCTTGACTGAAATCCCTTAACCGGGTAACTCGAGGATAATGAGTTTTGAGAAGCTATCAAGCTTAGGAGATCCTTTCAGCTATTGAGTTCTTGAAATCCTCTAACAAGGTGACCCTACCAGGTTTAACCCTTAACCGGGTGATCCCTAACAGGATCGGTTCCTACCAGAACCTATTGTAATATCCTTAACCGAACAAGGCTCCTAACAGAGTGGACTTCTAAAGAGATCAAAAAGCAGCTTGTGGGTATTCATCCCCACCATGGTTTTTCCCAGTTGGGTTTCCACGTGAAAAATATGTGTGTCATGTGAAATGCTTTTGTCTTGTGATGTTTTGTTTTACCTGTTAAGCATATGAAAGTTCTATGTTTTATGTCTGTCTATAAAACATATTGAACTCACTATTGTGAAGATTTGATGGTTAAGTTTACCTGTTTATGCTGAGAATATAATGATACTGTAGTATTGAGCTAAGAGGGTAGCTTATTGTGTGATCGGTTCATGACTGATTGAGTTGTACTAGATGTTACCGGTTGCACTCTGTTTTACCGGTATCCCTGTTTGTTAGTCATTTGGGGTCTTTGTTGTCAAACTGGTTTTGGACTGTATTTGTGTTTGTACTGATTCACCCCCCCCTCTCAGTACCAGTTTGGTACTCGTGGTTCATCATTGAGTTATCAATCAATATGTCATCGAGGAACACAATCACAAAACGGTCAAGAAATATGTAGAATACCCCATTCATGAGGCTCATGAAAATAGCTGAAGCATTCGTAAGACCAAATGGAACCATGGTGAACTCGTAGTGGCCATATCTAGTGCAAAATGTGGTCTTGTGGATATCGCTTTCCATTATTCTCAACTGATGGTATCCTGACTTCAGATCAGTTTTGGAAAATACTTTGGCACCCTAAAGTTGGTCGAATAAATCATCGATCCTGGGCAAGGGATATCGGTTCTTGATGGTTACTTTGTTCAACTGACGATAATCCATGCATAATAGAAGAGATCAGTCCTTCTTCTTCATGAAGATGACTAGTGCAGCCCAAGGGGATACACTAGGATGAATGTGACCTTTCTCTAGGAGTTCCTCAAGCTACATCTTGAGCTTAGTAAGCTCATTTGTGGTCATCCTATAAGGTTCTCTTGATACTAGCTTAGCTCCTGGTACAAGGTCTATATGAAAATCAATCTCTCTATGGGGTGGCATTCCAAGTAGCTCTTAAGGAAACACGTCTGAATATCCCTTAAGGATAGGATGGTCATCAATCAATGTTCCCTTTTCATCCTTTTCCTCTCTATCACTGATGGTGATGGCAAATAACTGACATCCCTTTCACATGCTTCGCTTAAGCTGCATTGCAAAAATCATACGAAGAGACACGGGTCTCTAAATCCCGATGATTACTATGGGCGAACCATGATCATCCTCACACTCGAACTCTTTCAGGCGGCAATCCATCTGGGCTCTGTGGGCATAAAGCCAATCCATGCCAAGTATGATACCATAAGATCCAAGTGGTGTAACTCTAAGGTCTACTAAGGTGGTAGTTATGCCAATCTGAAGCTGACATGCCCTAACCTCAGACTCCACTGACACTCTAGCCCCTAAAGCTAACTCCACTTCCCAATTGACACCTTGTCTAGTTGCCACTAGCCTACAACGCTCCATAACCAATGGAGATATAAAGGAGTCAGTAGCTCTTGAATCAAATAATATAGGTACACTGCTACCTCTGATCATACCTGCAGCCTCAATGACTGTGGCCTGGTGCTCTGCCTGGTAGTTGTCAACCGCTGTGAAGACTCTATGGGACTTGCCCATATCTCCAACTGTAGGCTCTGATGCTGCCATCCTCTAATTTCCTGCCATCTGACCCTGAGGAAACTCTCTTGCCATGTGCCCCATGGCCCCACATGTGAAATAGGCACCGCGTGCCTGAAATTGAATGCCTTGAGGCCTAGAGAAAGGCTATCCCCTTATCCTGCTAGAACCATTGTACCCACCCCTAGAGGACTGCTGAGTCCTCGTTGGAGGTGTGTAAGGAACTTGAGATCGCTGATCTTTCCTTTGACCTTGAGACTGCCACTGCTTGGGCTTTGTGCCCTACTGACTCTGCGGAGGCCTCTGCCTCTAGTTCTGTTGTGATTGTTGTGGAGGAGGGGGTTTGGAGAACCCTGATGTGTGTCTGTTATTACCCTTCCAATGGGGTTTTTGAAACCCGTATGTCTGGGGTATAGGGTTTCGGTTCTGGAACCAATCCCTTGTATCCTGTGGCCTGACCTGAATCTCCTTTGCTATCAAGGCCTTCTCCACAGCAACCTGAAGGCTCCCTGGAGTAGACATCCTCACTGCTCCTATTATGCTGGCATTCAGCCCTCTGATAAAATGGTGGATGAGAAGCTTCTCATCTTTCAAGTAGTCCACATAGGGCAAGAGCTCGAAGAACTTGCTCTGGTACTGGGTCACTAAGAGACCCTTTTGCTGGAGGTCATGGAACTCATCTATCCTATGCTGTCTGTAATTCTCTGACAAGTACCTCTCCCTGAACCTCTCTGTAAAAATCTCCCATGTGAGGGTATCTGCAACTAAACCACACTTGTATTCTCCTATCTCCACCATGTGGAGGTCATTCCTCTCAATAGGTGGACTACTACACGTGCCTTTAGATTGCTCTCATAGGGGCACAATGCAAAGAACCTATCTAGGCTCAAAAGTCAAGCCTCAACTTCTACCCTGTCGGTAGATCCTCCAAAAGATGGTGGCTGGAGGCGCATAACCTCTCTGATTAGATCCCCTGGATCCCAACGTGATCTCTCATAATACACTGGCTTTGCTATTGGAGGTGGTCCTGTAGGTGAACGGACTCGGGCTCATGCCCAGCCTGACTCTCTACGAGATTAGGAGGTGGACTCCTACTAAATTCCCTATCTGCCAATCTATGGCTCCCTGAGTTTTGGTTTTCAACATGATGATCCTCTACTGGAAGCCTATCCTAGACTATACCAATCAGGTTCTGGAGTGCTAATAAGATGTCTCGGTTTGGGTCAACCAGCCATTCGGGAGGGGCTTCTGGGTTCCTTTTTGGAACTGATTCCTCCCTATCGACCTCTTCGCATGCCATACTTTCACGCCTAGGACCTCTACCACGTTTGCGAGCTTGTCGCGTAGTTGGAGGCATCCTTCTGAGAAAATAAAATAAAATAAAATAAATAAATAATTTTTCAGAGAAATATTTAATTAATTAATTAAAAATAAATATTATAAAAATTAATATAATATAATTAATTAAATAGTTAAAGCGAAACGTAATGGAGAAAAGTTCCTAGTGTTGGAAACCTTGCTCTGATACCAAAATGTCATGCCACAACTTTTGGGTACGAACAGAATAATTATTTTTTTTTAAACATAACCTAATGAAGCTAAGTTTATTAAAATAATGTAGTATCAAGTCTTGTCTTAACTACGTTTGAATTCTTCTTCAACTAAAGTTAATTTAAACAACTATATTAAGTAAACGGGATAATCTAAATTACATGCGGAAAATTAACTCTCCAAAGAATTTATTATTATCTCATCAATTAATAAATAATAAATTCATTTAAGCAAAAACCCCTAAATTAATTGACAAGAGATATTATTACTCTCAATTAATCTTTTTAATTATTGTAGGGATTAATTAAATTAACTCTAGCAATTGGCTTTTTAAATCCCATGAATTATCTTAACAATAATTATAATGTGTCTAAAATTTGACTAAAGGGCTAAATAAATCCATAATAAAATTTGCCCTATAAATTTTATTCTCGTCAAGCCTAAATTTAGGTGAACAAAAAAATAATCCCCTATGGCCAAAATAGCTTACAAAGTCATTATAATTTACCAAAAGATTAAACTCCAAATAATTTAAAATTTAAAACATCATATTTAAATGTTTATATAAACATATAATATATGAGCGAAAAATGATTCATCTAAAGGTAGAGTATACGTTCATATATATATAATTATCCATATATATATATAAGGATATAGGGTTTTTAAGTTCTTAACTTTTAAAATAACCACGAACCCTAAAATTTTAAATGCTATAAACAAGAATACTAACATCCTTTTTTTTTTTTTTTATCACTTCGAAATACCCTAACCCAACTGGGTTAGGGTTTCATGTTTTTTGCAGGGACGAGGGGTTGAATGCAAGGAGGAGGAAGGGGGGCCGCATGGGATACACGGTGGTGGTGAAGGTGAGAGGAGTTCATGGGGGGAGGCTCCTCGCAGGGACGACCACAGCCGTGTCTGCGGGTCGCGACCCACAGAGGCAGCCTTGGCCGCTGCTGTGAGACGCGGCCCGCAACCTGGCTGCGCCGTCGTTGTGGGGCGCCGCCCACAGGGGGGCCGAAGCCTCCCCGACTATGGGTTGCGACCCATAGTGGCGACTGTGGCCACCGCTGGGGGTCGCCGCCCATAGCGCAAGGGGGCCGAGGCTCCCCCATTTTGCTTTTTTTTTTTTTTTGAAAAATAAATTAAATCTCCTCTTTTTTTTGTTTATATATATATATATAAATGAATTTTTCTGTGGTTATAATATTTTCAAACAAATAGTTTCACAAGCTGAGGATATTTTTAGATAAAATATGTAGTCTTATATATATATATATACACACATTTAAGCAATCCATTTTTTATTTTTTTTCTTAACCTTTTTAAATCAAGTAGAAATTAATAAATTATTGACTACATGGAAATAGGGGTAAAATTTCTTTTATTTATTTTAAACAATCTGTTTATATTTCTTTTTTCCTAAAATCACATAAAGCAGGTTTTCAAAACTAACAGATTTAAATAAAGCATTTCTTTTTTTTTCTATTGACAATCCAGATACTAACTTTAGAGATAGACTGCTAATTTTAGATTTATTTTCTGCGATAAATAAAAGGGGAAATGATAGAATTTAATAAACTATATTCAGAAACTACATTAATCTAGAATTATTTAAATTAACCTTAGAGATAGGCATGTTAAATCTATTAAACCATGATTTGTATTTGAGAATAAATGATTAGGACTAAATGCTAAATTTTCTCTTACTAACATGCAAGCTTACTACTTTACTCATTACCATTATTTCAATATGCATAAGCAAATAAACTGAACTTTTATTTTCAGAAATAACATGCATACAACAAATATTGTTTCCATAACTATAGTAACTTAATCCAAAAATAAACATTTCATTTTTGCAGTAATAGCCTAATAAAAATAATGCATTTCTTTAAAGCATATTTAAAATACAATATAGTCAACATTACAAATGGGTGAGATACGCATCTAGTCTCTCATTCCTATTAAATGAAGACTTTAAACAAAATGAATACACTTCTTTTTCAAATAAATACAACTTATAGTTTTCCCCTTTTTTTTTTACATTGTTGCAACTAAAATATAATATATCCCATTCCCTAATCTTTTTCTGCAAATCAAGTAAACCTAGCAACTCCTAGCTTGTCTTTTTCTTTTCTTTCCAAGCAACCTGCAAATAAATCCAGAGGCTATGACCATGGAGTGCTCACCTCCCAACCTAGGCTTCCTAGAAGCCACCCCCGAGCTTGGAGAACCAAGCCCTAGACAGGTTACACACATGCAAACACAACAAGCAAGGGAAAAACATACAGCAAACACTTTCCCAACCAAGGCTACACTTCATCACAAAATGTGATGTTTTTACATGGGTGGTAGTGGACCAAATACCCCGAGGAGACTGCAAGAATGGTAGATCACAAAGCCACCTCATGGCAAACAAAGATATATCATAAGTTCATTAACCCCACATCCTTATGCCCCCAAGGCATTCATGCCATAATTTCTCCCCTTATGACCCCCAAATGCATAAATCAAGCCATGCAACAAGGGTCACATATACACCCCTTGAGTTCACTCTCATAATGAGAGCCTCTCATTCGAGGGCTATCAAAATTCTACCACCCACAAGACCATCCTACTCTCCCAAGAAAGGCCCTAGTTACTCCCAAATCACAAGAAAATGCATAAAAGAAGTAACAGATAGGTCACATAATAATTTTCACAAAGGAAAATACAAGAAACAACTTTTACATACAAGCAATCTTTCCAACATAAACATGCAACGTAAAAGGAAACAAAAGGAGAAGATGAACCAACCTTCAATCTGCCCAAAGGTTTGCTAGAACTAGTTTGAGGATGAGTAGCCCAACAAGTCTTCCTTCTATACTTAGCCAAAATTCTATCCCAAAACTATTCCTTTCAAAATTGCATGATCTCCAAAAATGGAGAGGGGGTGATTACCCACAAAGTCTCTCATTTTTGCCTAAGACCTCAGTGAGAGTTCTCACAGATTACTAAAACTGAAAAAGGAAGAAGTTAACTTTCGGGTCAAACCTGAGTTGACCACTCCAAAGACTCTCTACCCATGAAAAATTTAGAACCACATTCAAATGTTTTGAAAAGGCTATGGTTAAAACAACTCCCTCCAAGAGACAAGTCAAAAATCAAGACACAAATCAGCACATGTGTCAAGTGACACAATAAAATACATTACAAAATTACACATGGAAATTGTCTCTTGTTGGATTTAAATAAATCAATAAATAAAATTTAACACACATGCATCATTTACTATTACAAATAAAATATGATACATATGGGGTGTTGTCTACCCCTAGTTTTACGAACGTACATAGGTCTAGGTTTGGTTCTCCATAATATTTCCATGGTCACATGGATAATTTTCTTGTGCATCTCAATTACACATTAGTACTTCCAAATAACCTCATATAATATTTAAACACATGAATAAGAATACACGTCAAACACTCTACATACAATAGACATTAAACAAAATCAATATATCTTGTATCAAAATAAATCCACATAAGTAATTATCATAATCCTTATTATTTGATCCATACATAAGACATGCATCCTATTTCTATCATCATAGTAAAGTCCTGCAAATCCAATAATGACATACATCATCACAAAGTTATCCTATTCTAGAATCATATAGAGTTATATATCTATAACGCATAGAAATGAAGCATCAATATACATCAATGTTATCCAAATCATGGAATCATATAAGTTCTAAATCTATAATGCATAAAAATAAAGCATCCATAATAGTCTCAACATGAAAATCATTTAAATGCTAGGATGAGTCGGGGTAGGGCCTCACAAGTAATCAGAAACAAAGCAAGACTAGTGTGTAAGGGATATTCACAGAAAGAAGGAATTTATTACAATGAAACCTTTGCATCGATAGGTAGAATTGAGGCAGTTAGATTAATCTTGGATTTTATAGCACACGAGAACTATAAAGTATATCAAATGGATGTTAAATGTGCATTTTTGAATGGAGATCTAGAAGAACAATTTTCAATTCAAGAACCTGATGGATTTTCTTTGACAGATGACAAAGATATGGTTTGCAGGTTAAGGAAAGCTTTATATGGATTGAAACAAGCTCCTAGAGCTTGGTATGCTAGATTGGACAAATATCTTTTGAAGAATTGTTTCACTACAGGTAATGCTGACAACAATCTATATTAAAAAGTAACTAATGATGACATCTTGGTTATTGAAGTTTTTGTTGATGATATAATCTTCGGAGGAGAAGATGGATTGTGTAAAGACTTTTCTAATAAGATGCAGGAACAGTTTGAAATGTCTATGATTGGAGAGATACAATTCTTTTTAGGATTGCAGATTTCACAGACTGATAAAGTTATATTTATAAATCAATCAAAGTACTTGAAAGAATTACTAAAGAAATTTAGCATGGAAACTCTAAACTGGTAAGCACACCTATGACTACAACTGATAAGCTATCTTTGAAGGATGAATCAACACCTGTTAATCCGACTAGGTACATATCCATGATAGGAGGTTTACTATATTTGACACAAACAAGACCTGATATTATGAATGCAGTATGTATTGTTTCAAGATTTCAGAGTAATCCTAAGGAAAAACATGAATCAGCAGTAAAAAGGATTTTTCAGTATCTACAAGGCACTACAAAACTTGGTTTATGGTATCCTAAAGATGAAAATTTTGATTTATGTGCATACATAGATGCAAATTGGGCAGGAGATGTAGATGATATAAAAAACACCACCGACAGAGCATTCTTTCTTGGTAGTAGATTAATCTCTTGGTTGAGCAAGAAACAAAGTTGCACATCTTTATCAACAGTAGAATTAGAATATGTTGCAGCAGCAACTAATTGTACATAGGTATTATGGATTAAGCAAACATTGAAGGACATAAAGGTAAAATGCAAGGAACCTATAATCATTTACTATGATAACATGGCAGCAATTGATATATCAAAGAATCCAGTATTTCACTCAAAAACTAAACATGTTTCTATCAAATTCAATTTTTTGAAAGAGAATGTTGAAGGAAAAGAAGTGAAATTGGTTTATGTGAATACTAAAGAGTAGATTGCAGATATCTTTACTAAACCTTTGCCTAAGGAAAATTTTGAATATCTAAGAGAGCAGCTTGGAGTTATAACCTCACCAGTAGAAACTTAGACAATTGGAGCATGGCATCAGACTGAAGGAATTAATAGAGAATTTTTTTTTCTGGTTTTGATGAAGGAGAGCTACTTCTCAGGGGGAGTAGTTGGATAAATTGATAAGTTGGTATTTTGTGATAAGTTCTTTGAACTAATTGTATTTGGTTTTTGTATTGCTTTAGCATTTGATGTCAAAGGGGGAGAGATATCTATGGAAAAACACATTATCTTTTGGGGAGAGATTATTCCTAGGGGGAGAGATATTATGTATTTTGATTTCTCGTTAATGATCTCTTTGGGAGATTGTTGGTTTTTGGTTTTTGGCATTTCTGCTTTGGCACTTAGATGGTTTTTCCATCTTGTGTTGCCATCAATACCAAAGGGGGAGATTGTTGGTATTTTGGATATGTTGATATGGTTTTGTCATTGATGTCAACACTTGTCAACACTTGAGAACTCTTTGAGATCTTTGGTTATGTTCACTGGCATGTTCAGTGACTTATGCACAATCACTAGTATTTGGTTAACCAGCAAGATTATATTATTCACCAACACTGAGAATGATCTGTTATCATCTGGAGATTACTTGATTATGTCGAAGACATCATTTGGACACTTGGTCTTGGTGATTTGATTATTGATCTAATCAGGTTTGCATATTTGCTATTACCGGCAAATAGGTCCAGGATATGCACCAACAGGCTTATCTATTCTAGATCAACATGACACGTCATGAAGATGATTTATTATTATTGTAAATATATTGAGCTGACATCATGCATCGCATATTGATTCATTTGTAATTTATTTTATTGTAATATCTTAGTGAGCTGACCTACACATTTGGTCTTAGGTTTTGGTATATATGTAAGATCTCATTTATGAGATTACGTGGTAGAGTGTGGAAAAGGATTGTAATAAGGTATATGCGAATATAAGTAGAGCTATACATGCAGACATCATTCAAGATTGAAGGAAGGTTTGAAGAAGGCAAAATAGAGCTTAACCGGTACTGAATCTAGCATATGAAGATGCTATTTTGAGCAGTACATTGTCATTGGATTTAACCATCCAGTTGTAGTAAGTGTGACTCCCAAATTGTGATTAAGCAGTGAGCTCTAGGCAGTTCGCCTTTCTGCATGTGTAGACTCCATAATGTACACACATACTATCTCTAGTAGTATCATCTGATTGTGGGTAAGGTTTCCCACCGTGGTTTTTCCCCTTATAGGGTTTCCACGTACAAATAACTGTGTTATGTGTTGTGTATGTTATTTGTGTTTCTGTTTCATGCATTAAACTTTACCGGTACTGCAATTAACTATTAAACTATCTACCAACATTAAAGTTTGGTTTACTGGTATTAAGCATTAAGTTTGGTTAAGTTAGTTTGATTTGTATTTATTGGACAACTGATTCACCCCCCCCTCTCAGTTGCCTCCGGGACCTAACAGAGTCTGACCCAAGAGGAGATTGTTGAATCATTTAAGTCAGTTAAGCAGTTGGGGAAGCAATTG
Source organism: Cryptomeria japonica (assembly GCF_030272615.1). Classification (NCBI taxonomy): domain Eukaryota; kingdom Viridiplantae; phylum Streptophyta; class Pinopsida; order Cupressales; family Cupressaceae; genus Cryptomeria; species Cryptomeria japonica. Next base: position 478,000,471 of record NC_081414.1, on the reverse strand, counting down.
AATAGATGGAAGACATCATAGAGGGAATATAGGGTAGATTTTTTATTCATCCAAGTGGTTGAGAGGATTAAGTTAATAATTTTTGACCTATTTGGAGCTAGTTCAGAGAATCAAGGAGCCAAATGAGGAGACTTATCTATGAAGGGGTTAAAGTAGGAGATTTTTGTACATTTTCCAGCCACTTTTAAGCATTTTTGAAGCCTAAAAAATGTGGACAACTTAGGTGGATACCCAAGAAGGTTGACTCAAATCCTAAGCATTCAATTCATACTTTTAGTGAGCCCTAGTTTCTCTCCTATGTAAAAAAAGATTGTAAGCTATAAAGTACATTTTGTCTCAATTGTAAAAAAGGAGTTATTTCTCTTCTTCTTGTAAACTTTGTAGCTTTTTCAAGTTCTTTCCAACAAAAGAATAGCATTCTAACTATAATTTTAACTCCACTTTCAGACTTGTACACAACTATAAAAACATCTTTTCTCGATAAAGATCATTGTTGTTTGCCTTCCCAAATCTTTTCTTATTGTGTGCAAAGTAAAGATGGATGAATATATTTGTGAAATTTCATATTTTCTTTTAATGTTATCTCTTTCAACACGTTTAGGCAAGATAAAACATATTTTTTAGGCAGGTCATGTGATTGTGTGATGGATATAAACAATAGCTAGTTGTGAACTTTCATTTTCCTTTTTGAGTTGTGAGTATTTTCACCTCTCCATGAAACACTTATGCATAGGTATGAAGAAATTTTTGAGTTGTGTCATGTTACAACTGCAATTGTGTGTATCAATCAGCAGGTATAGGTTTTGGAAAGTCAATTTGGTGCATCACTGTAGTGTAGGATTTCTTTTAAGCATTTATTTCTCCTCTTTTCATTAGCAAATCAATAGTCTAGTTTAATTTATTAGGTGATTAACATAGAGAGCCCACACTATAACTAAAGGTTTGATTTCAATCATTAGAGCCCATACTCTGGAGATCATTCCCATGTTTTTGGATATTGTTAAACTTTTCAAGATCAACAGGGTGCAAATCTCATTGATAACAATGGGTATTGTGAATCAACTCGACTTGGCTCCCACTATTGTGATATCCTTGATGGTGGTTATAGGAGATAACACATTGACCATTAATGTTACCCAACCATAGCCATCACTCCTAATTTGGATGATTTTCCTTTATTTTATTTATGTATACCTTCAGTTATCAATTGGTAATGTTTGGTTACCCCAATGCATATTTGTGAAATAGCAATAAAGATTATTTGTGCATAGTCAATCATATGTGAATTTTCGTCAATTATAGTGCATATATTAATGATATTTAAATAATATAGGGGCAATTTAATATTTAATTTTGAAATGTGGTTTATATGAATTTGATTTAATATGGATTAAATGATTTTACCTTTGGGGTTATTTTGAGAGTAATTGGATTTATTTGTCCAATTTGTTTTTTATTTTTATTTTTTATTTTTGCTCCAAAAGTGAGTTTATATTATAATTTTGAAGGTCATTTTTAAACACTTTTAAGTCTTTTTTTTTCAAATTTGGAGCTCTCAAACCCTATAATGGGGATTTTGATTTGTTGAATGGGAGGGAATCTCTTGGAGGAATTTTGTGGGTAGGAGCTCGTTGGATTTGTGCAAGTGAACACTTGTTACTACCCAGTTTTTGTGAGCTCTTTCAAAATCTCTAGCTCTATGTATGATTTTTAAAAATTTCCTATTTGAAGGTGAGTTTTATTGATTTTTCTCTTGAATCTTTATGAAACTACTTGATTTTTGTTTGTTATGGTTAGCAAATGGATTCAGATGTTTTTCCTAATTTAAATTTTCAATTTTAGTAAAGATATGAAATTGTTATGTTTTGAATTTTGAAATATAGTTTTACAAAAAGAAATGTTGCTCAATTTTTATTGGATGTCAAGATTGTTCTAATTAATTAAAAAAATAGGTTTTCAGGACCCGAAACCTTTACAGCATAGATAGAGAAAAAGCACCGAGAAGAATAGTACAATAGAGTTCGTAGATAAAAGACTGGCCAAAAGACCAGCGAACAGAAAGAACAGCTTAACAAAAAAATAGCAAAGAAATAGGGAATGCGCTACACAGTGATTTTCTTTAGCAGATCCTCCACCTTTGTCACCAGCTTGTCATAGGTGGCCCCGACAGCTTTCAGGTCTTCCAGATCCTTGTTTGGTTTCTTTTCCTTCCTCTTGCCTCTGGTGCAGGTTCTGGGACCTTGAGCTTCCCCTGTTCCTTCAGCTTCTAGTTCTAAGTCCTGGATTTCCTTTTCATCATCCATCTTGCTGATGAGGGTGTGGGTGTTGTTGGCCAAGATCTTCAAGATACTTAGGCTCTATTCAATGATGTTCTTCAGGCACTCCTCAATTTTATCAACTTTGGTGACAGTGTCTGAGAGGGTTTTTTTGCTAGTGTCCGTAAGGCTTTTTCTGTCCAGCATCTCCTTTTCAATCTTCTCAAACCTGGGGTTGAAAGCATCTCTAATGTCTTCAGCTTTGGCGATGGTGTTTTTTAGGTCCTCAATATAGTTGGCCATTATATTTCCCTCCCCAATATTAATGGTTTCTAGAATCAAGACTCTATTACAGAGTTTCTTGTATTCATCCACAGCTTTCTTGTAACCATTAATGAGCCACTCCATTGTTTCCATGAAACCATGCAAACCCTCGGGAGGAGGGCCAGATGAGGGAGCAGCTTTTCCAGGAGTAACCTGTTCTTCTTTGGGGATGTGGAGGGTAGAAATTGTGTCGGCAGCCCTGAGAGTCTCTTCCATAGTCTCCTTTTCCAAGCTGTGCTCAGCTTCCAGGGTCCTTGCTTGCTTGTCAGCTTCCAGTTCCTTGCCAGTCTCCTCTTTTTTCTTGTGCTTTTTCTGGGTCTGGGTATGGATTTTTGTTTTCTTCTTCAGCAGCCCTTTAGGGTTCTCCTTCTTAGAATCATCTGAATCCTCCCTTCTGAAGAGATGCTAATCAAGGGTTTGCTTTGAGTCTTTTTGCCCTTGGATGAAGAGGGTCTTATTTTTCTGTATTTCCTCTTCTTCCCTCTTTCATACTCTGAGTCATCAAAACTGTCCTCTGTATCAAATGAAGAGTCACTATCGGATTCCACCTCCTCAGAAAAGGTAGAATCAAACATCTCTTCCTCAGAATCCACAAAGGGCTGCATTTGAGCAATTTGAGTGGCCTTTAAATGGTCACAAATTAGGACCATTAGGCCTTGGTGCATAGCAGTATCACCCAGAGGATTCTCTTTGTAAGCCTTAAGGGATGCATTCATCGAACAAAGTAGGAAATAAGGGAAATTAACCTTATCATTGTGCCTAAAGTGATTTAATAGAACAAAGTGATACCCATAAACTTTCATAAACCTACCATCTAGAGTGATATATCGCATTAAAACAAAAAGAATCTCCCGCCAGGGTTTGGCAAAAGCCCTAGGCAGGTAGTAGGTTTTGCTCAACTTTACTAGTCATTTTTTCTCTTTCTCAGTTACTGGGTAACTTTCAATAGCTTCCCTACTGACCTTCCTATCTCTATAGAAGTTGCAACCTTCCCTGGTGAGGCTCGTAGCTTGAGCAATTAAATCTTCATCGATTTCAACCATTTGATTGCCCATTTTTAACATGCCCTTCTTCTAGTTCTTGTAGAAAAGATTGGTTACCATACCATCTCGGCCGTGGAGTCTCTCCATGAAGTTCGAGAGACCACCTTGCTACAGAATGCCCCAAACCTCTTCCTTCTATTTCCATTCTTTACAACTACTTGGTTCATATCACCTCCTATTTCCGCCCATGTTGTCGCTACTCACGGCCAAATTTTGAAACTCTAATTAAACTGAGAGCTTTTTAGAGCTATAACAATTACCCAGAAAGTGTGAGAGTTTATGGCATTGATGTTAAAATGAGTGATTTTCTCATTATTAAAATAACTCGAAGTACTCACATCAGTACTTTTCATAATTATCTTGTCCATCAAGAGTCTTTGGAGTGCTTCTATATCGCTCATTTCTAATTATTTGTCTGACATCTTCAGGGAGTCCACTTTCACCCATCCACGTGGTAATTGCCTCACTTTTAACTGCCACATTGGCAGCCCAGTGAGCAGAGCCGTTGGCCTCCCAGTAGATGTGGGAGATATGGCATTTTTTAAAGGTGCTAATAATGTCAATAGCAGAGGTGATTATGTTGTGAATCGACTAAGAAGGTTTTGAATTCCCATTAAGGCACTTTATTATATTATTTGAATCCCCTTCTATCCATAGATAGGGGCATTTCCATTTTTTGGCTAGGATGATGCCTTGAAGAGTTGCCATTGCTTCAGCTTTATGGTTGGTTTGGGTTCCAATAGGGACAGCAACCATTTCCTTGCAAATTCCTCTATGATCTCTAAGAATAGCTCCACAACCTGAAGGACCTGGGTTACCTTTGGCAGCACCGTCAAAATTAACTTTGAGCCAACCTTGAGGAGGGGTTTGCCACTTAGCTTCAAGCCTATTATCATGGTTGAGATTAGGACCATCAGTGATCTTCATATTCCATACCCTTAAGATATTTGAATCCAGTGGATTGTTCAAGTAACAAGGACCCTCAATGATCCCTATATTTTCTTGAATAAACCATTGAATTTTCTGGAACACAATATCTTGATTGAGGGAGACATCCCTGAAGATTCAGTTATTTATTTCTTTCCATAGACCCCACAAGATGTGAGGAAGAGAAAGCTGCCACAAACATCTCAAAAAAGGGTTAGCCCATTGAATATTCCAGGAGGAGAACATATCTCTAATGTTATTAGGAAACACCCAAGTGATATTGAAGCTCTTGAGGAAGCTTTCCCAAACAGAGGCTAAGAAGGAATAGTGGAGAGAAAGGTGGTCCACAGACTCTTCCTCTTGAAGGCACAACACATATCTATTAGGGAGGGCAAAACCTATACCTTTGAGGTTGTCAAGGGTCAGGATCTTATTTTGGAGGATAGTCCAGAAGAAAATTTGGGGGTAAGACCCTTAATCTAGGCTTTAGACCAATAAGGGTTAATAGGAGGGGTGGGGGGGGAGGACACAACACATAGAAGACATAGATAAAGTTCTTTTGGGATCATGTTTCCAAATAAGGGAGTCCTCTTCATTATTCAGCCATACCGCAGACAGATGGATCTTGAGCTTAGAAAGGCTAGGGTGGATACTTTCAATGTTCTGCCATTCATTACCATCCCAGTACTCAGCAACTAAGGAGCCAAAAGATCTAATACAGGAGGGAGCATGGAGGGCCCATTCATTGAAGTCCATTAAAGGTTTATCAAAAAGCCAGGGATCCTCCCAGAATTTTACTTTCCTACCATTTCCAAGTTTCCATATCACTCCTTTAGCTATACTTTCTTTACATTTGGAGGCATGATTCCAAATGTGGGATCCATTAATACTAAGATCCAAATTGATAAAAGAGGAGAGAGAGGAGGACAGAAGAGAGTACTTACTTCACCAAATTTTGCACCATTCAGAATCAGAATGAAACATTCTCCAAACTTGTTTGGACAGGAGAGCTTCATTTAAAGTATGAATCCTCCTGAGGCCCAGACCTCCTTTTCTTTTCGGCCTACAGACCTGGTCCCAGGCTATTGAGGACATTCTTTGCTTATCCTCAACCCCAAACCATAGGAATCTTCTTTGAATTTTCTCAATTGCTTCAGCATACTTAACTAGAATTCTGAAAAGACTAAGAGCATAAATTGGAATACTTTGAAGAGTATCCTTAAGGAGTTGGAGCTTGCCAGCTTGGCTTAAGAGGGCCCCTTTCCAACTAGCAATTTTTTTATGAAATTTGTCCACTAGAGAACTCTAGAAGGGATCAGGAGGGGCAATTCCCATGGGGAGACTAAGGTAGGTAGCAGGAAGGTCAGCAGTCCTACACTCCAAGATTCTACTAATCCTTTGTTGTCTTCTCTCTGGAGTATTAATGAAAAAGAATTCACTTTTAGCCTAGTTGATAAGTTGACCCGAAGCAGAGGCAAATTTACACAGGGTGCTCTTCAAAACTTTAGCTTCTGAAATACTTGATTCCCCCATAATAATAGTGTCATCAACAAACTGCTGGTGGGAGCAGATAATGTCAGTAGAGGATGGTTGGAGGCCCTTAAAGGAGCCTTGCAACACCATTTTTTCCATGGTTCTTCCAAAGCATTCGGCTATAATAATGAAGAGGATGGGGGAGATAGGATCTCCTTTCCTAAGACCTCTAGAAGCTTGAAAAAAAGTAGAAGGAGAACCATTGACAAGAACAAAAAAAGTAGCAGAGGTGGTAAGTTGGGAGAAAAGGTCGACAACTCTAGAGGAGAACCCAAAAGAAGTGAGGATTTTCTGAAGTAAAGACCAATCAACCCTATCATAGGCTTTGGAGAGATCTAGCTTTAGGATGAGACCCTACTTCTTTGCTCTAACAAGAGAGTGAATGTTCTCATGGACCGTAATAATGGAGTCAAGAATTTGTCTTCCAAGAACAAACCCATTTTGTTGGTGTTTAATTAAGGCAAGAAGGACAACCAAAATTCTAGAGGTAAGGACCTTGGAGATAATCTTGTAAAATGAATTGTAGAGGCTAATAGGTCTGAATTTGTCCAAAGAATCAGCACCTTGAATCTTGGGGATGAGAGCAATAAAAGTTCCATTTATTTCTTTCAAGAGTTTTCTAGCCCCAAAAAATTCCTTAACCCCATTGGAAACATCAATTCCAACAATCTCCCAAAAATCTTGAAAAAAGAACAATGGGAAGCCGTTTGGGCCAGGCGCTTTGTTACCATCAAAGGAGAAAACAACATTTTTAATTTCTAAGTTAGAGGGAATGGAGGAGAGGGAGGCATTCTTTTGAGCATCAATGAGACAAGGAATGTTCTGAAGAAAAGAGGATTGGGCTTCAACATCCAGACTGTGATCCCTCTTGAGAAGGTTTGAGAAATACCTCTTAGCTTCATCCCTTATTTCATCCTCCTTGACTAGCTCCCCATTCTCCACAACCTGCTTGTTCACCCTATTAACTACTTTATGCTTGATAGTCGACATATGGAAGAATCTTGTATTCCTATCTCCTTCCTTAAGCCAGATGCATCTCGATCTCTGCTTCTAGAACGTTTCCTCTTTGGCAATAATATCATGGTATTTTTTAAGAGTCTCATTTTCATTAGCAATAGACACAGTACTGAAACCATCCTTCTGGATCTGATCTTGCATTTCTTTAATGTCTTCCTGAATTTTACTCTTAGCCTCAAATATAATTCCAAAACTGGTTTTGTTCCAGAGTCGTATATTGTACTTCACACTTTTGAGCTTCTTGACAACTTTAAACATAGTCATTCCCTCAACTTGGATGCTCCACCATTTCTGAATATTTCTTCTGATTTCGGGATGGAGGGTCCACATTTTTTCAAATCTGAAGGGAAAGTTTCTCTTTCTATTGATTGAGTCGGCAATGAAGGTGATAGGGAAATGATCAGATCCAACCCGTATGTGGGCTGACAAAGAACATAAATACTGACTATACGAGTCATCAAAGATGAGAGTCCTATCAAGTCGCACTTGGATAAGGTCATTACCAGTTCTTCTGTTAGTCCAAGTGTAATTACAACCCTGTATTTCCAAGTCATTGAGAGCCTGAGAATTAATAAAATCCATAAGAGCCATCCTACTTTCCAATTGAGGAGGACTACCTCCAAATTTTTCCTCCTCTCTCAAAGGAGTGTTGAAGTCCCCCATAACCATCCAACTAAGATTTTTGAAGCTATCCCTAGCCTGAATGATTTTTTTCCAAAAAGAGTTTCTAGCCTTTAGGGTATTAGGAGCATAAATGTTGGTAAGAACCCATGAAGTACCATCTTTTAAATGCTCAAATTTGATACAAGAGAAATTACTGTCCTGAATTATGACCTGACCTTTAATAGTATTAAGGTTCTAGATGGTAGCAATGCCTCCTGAAGCACCTTCAGAACTGCCACCACTAACATTACCATTTTTGAAGAACTTCAAAGATTCAACTTTTTCTCTACTCATTTTGGTTTCTTGAATTAGAAAAATATCAGGATTACTATCTCTTATCATATTCCTAATAATATCATGTTTATGGGGATTATTGAGTCCCCTAATATTCCAAGAGATTATCTTCATAGCTACTTACCAATTCCCAGCTCCTTGAGAGTCTTTTGGGTTCCATCTGCAATGTTCTTGCTGGCCTCCTTGTCTCTGACTTTGTGGTTAGAGGGCCATCCTAGGGAAGAAGAAATATACCCACATCAACTTGAGCTATTCTACTGGATTTCCTTAGTAGAGAAGTTGAGGGAGTAGATCCTTTCTTATTCCTGTATTTTGGTTGCTTCCATTATCACAGGAGCCACTTCCATATTGTTGAGGATTTTGGAGATTTATTCTTCATTGCCCCAGTTAGGAGTTCTGGAATCAGTTGAAACATTGTTCACTGTTTTTGAGCTCTGTTCTGGGTCTAAGAGGTTCATACCCAAAATTGCACATTTTTGGGCTTCTCAAATTTCAAAACTTGGCATGGCTAGGGAGGAATTAGTCCTTTCTTCTTGGGGGTTAGGGATCTCTCCTTCCTCAGGTTGGTAATCTTTTGTTTCCAGTTCCTTGCCTTCATAAGTGTCAGCAACCACTTCAACTATCTCAATTGAAAGATCATTTTGATCTTTCATTTCCTTTTTTTGAGTTCTACCCAAGGAGCTGACTTTGGTTGGTTCATTTCTCACTACTTCCTGGGTTGAGGGACTAGAGATAGAATTTGAGGTGACTTCCTTCTTTTCCCCCAAAGGATTAAAGCGATTGGGATTTTCTTCCTTATTCTCTGGATTTTTAACTTGCAACACCATTTTCTCTAGCAACTTTTGATTTTCAATCTGGGGTTTAGGCTGCTTAGGTTCCACCTTTGGCTTGATTGGGCAGGATTTTGCCCAATGACTTGCTTTTTTATAGTGGAAGCATGCAAAAGGGATAGATTCATATTCGATGTGTTGTTTCCAAGTTCCCAGCTTTGAAACTAGATCTATCTATCCTAACATATCTGCTTCAGGGGCTACTCCTACACAGAAACTTGCATGAGTTAGTCTTCTTTTTGAAGCAGTGACTGGGTCTATTGAGAGAAACTCGCCAAAGGAGCTTGCTATTCTAGAGAAAATACTTTCTACCCAATATTCAAGAGGCAATCCTGGTAGCTTTATCTAGACTGGAACTTGTGCCAGGAGAGAATCATTCATGTTTAGGTTCGGATGCCATTTTCTAAGGACCAGAGCTATCTTTCCTACCATCCAGGGGCTCCTGCATAGAATCTTAACCTTATCTTCTTCACAAGAAAAAGAAAAAGATAGAAGGCCTTTTAGGTAAAGCTGATACTTCAACATTTCCCTTGAGGATCCATTTTCATTTGACAAAATCCCTTACAACTTCAATATTAGGACACGAACCCATAAATTTCCCTACCAAGGAGTTCGACATACTATTGATATTATGGTCCAAAACCTGGTCAGGGATAGAGATAGCAAACTTATCGTCAAAAGGGTCAGAAATATTCTTAACAGGAGGTAGAGAGGACTTACTAGTAGGTCTAGTTCCAAAAAGGGACGACCATTTCTTTTTTTCTCTTCCGCTATCAACGGAGTAATCACATGGAATGGACCCCCCATTGGACCCTTCTCCTAGAAGCCCAGATGAACCCGTTGTCTCCTCTTGTAGAGTACCATCAGACTGTAAGTCAACAATAGCCTCCGGGATGTCTGGAGGCTTATCCTTATCACCTATGGGACCAGCAACTTTGATCTGGCTGCTCCCACCATTGGAACCAGGGTTCTCGCCTTGCTGAGAATTTGAAATTTGAGTTCGCCCATTACCGCCAGCTACTCCCACTTCTGCCATTGAAGGAAACTTAAGTTTCTAAATCATAAGATATGTTAAGATAAAGTCTTCAAGCTTTTGAGAGATTTATAAGACACTTGATAGCATGCTTGGACAAAAAAGAAAGGCATTCATAGTAGTGATCCTACTTTGAGATTTGTTAAGGAGAATTGGATGTCGGGATTGTTGATTTTATTTCATGAATGAGTTTTTCTCACCTATGGACCAATGGGTTTCTCAAAATTTTGACTGGGCATGTTTAAAAATTTAAGATTTTTGGAGGTCCATTAATGGTGGATGGCCTCCATGACTGGTTTTTGGCCAATTCGACCTTTTGATAAAATTATGAATTTTGTGTTCTAAATGTGAAATTATTATGTGAAAAAATAGTATTATATATGAAAATTTGATTGTTGGATCGAATAACATCTGTTCTCTTTGCATTAGGGCCAATTGAATATGTTTCAGATGCATGTTTATATGTCAATGCATATGGTATTTGTTGATGAATTTTGGAATGTTGGGCTCATTTGTGATAATAGATAGACTTGCATATTGGCATTTTATTATGGGTTTCATTTTTTGATTTACTTGAGCTTATGGTAGGTAATAGGACCAATGATTGGAGTGGTGTCCAATGGGGGTCGGGGTATAAAGGGACCGCCAAAGTAACTCATTGGACATTTTTCAATCAAGTGAAAACTAATGACACATTAATATAATGAACCAAGATAAGTGGATTCCCCTCTCATGGCTTTGAGTGCTTGTTGATACTAAGGATGAGTTGGGAAGGCCTGGCCATCTATGGGGTGTTGATTTGGCAAGATTAGGTCTCCTTGTCTGTATGAGAGGACTACTCAAATCCATGTGAGCTATCCCTTAGAGGTACGTAATGACACTCCCCACTCTTGTTTCCTATGTACCTAATCTTGTAGTTATGAGTAGTGCACTCGGAAGAGGATTTTCCTTTGATGTGATTGTTCTTATTGATGCATTCTAGAGGTATCCATATTTGATGGCTTATCGGCCTTGTGATCTCTTTGGTGATTGGATTTCAAGATTGGTTTATACTTGATGGTATTGGTATTGATGCTCCTTGTGAATTTCTTTCGTAGTTATTTTGCATATAGTTTGCATTGAGGATTATACCTCTCTCTCTTTCATTGATGGATGTGGCATTATGCTCTTGGTTGATTTTATGTTCATGTTGAGTGTTACTCCATGTTTGCTCTTGTGTGAGCCTATTTGTCTCCCTTTCTTGAGTGTATGACTATTTGGGCCATGTTACTATCTCCATGAGTACAGTGGGGTTGAAACCTATAGGTTTCACATGGTTGGGTGGTGTTGCCAACCATTGTTGGGGACCATAGGACTTGGATTGTGAGTGGTTGAAGAGTTCCTTCTTCCTCAACACTTGTTATTCTCTTTTATTTCATGCAAGTTGTAATCTATGTAATCAGATGTAGAATTGTATTCATTGATGATTTTTATTTGTAACACTCCAAGAATATATGAATGTAATACTATGATATATTGTAGGAAATAGATGTATCTTTAGTGGACCGGTGTTGGAATCGACCACTAAGCATGATCTTGCATGCTTTTCTCTTGATGGTATTATATAATGTTATCATAAGAACAGTTTTTTTGGAGCTTAAAATAAATGTATATGTGATTCTTATTGTGTTGGAGATTGAATTAGTCCTCTCCTAGTGTGGTCATGATTTGTTGACTAATCCCTTATTGGATTGAGCTTTTGGGAGCCAATATGGGCTTAACCAGAAGCTCCCGATGTGTGTTTCATGATGTCCAATTGTGGACTTTCGTTGTGTTAGACATCTAAATATCCCTTTGATTTGTTTGATGGTGAATTGGGTTGAGTGGTGATAAAGTGAGTCCAATCAAACTCTGCCTTGTCTTGTAGGAGTCATCCAATGACCTAGTGTCTCAAGACTTGACTCATTTTCTCACCTTTTTGCCCAATTTTTTCAATTCAAAGATTAGATCATCATTCCATATTCATTGGAAATTTTAGTGTGTTTTAATCTTGGAGTAGTCCATCTGAGAAGCTCACTAGTTTTGGATGAATGTACGTCTCAGGGATGAAAACGTGAGTTCACCAGTCTGGAGGTCTCTAATGCAGAAATTAGATATCAATGTGGTTTGAGGACACCAATGTACCATGCTAGTTTCCTTTTGGTGCACTAGTGTCTAGTGGGGACACTCAGTTGCTATCTGAGAGCTCGCACTTGCTTGTTTGGTCCGAAGATGATTTTAGGGGCTAGGGAGGTCAGTTTGACCCAGTTTTGGATGTGTTGCTAAGGTAGTGATCTTATAGAACCCTCTGAGGGGTATTGAGTAATTTTTTAGTTAGTTTGGATGGTTTTGGGGGGAATCCTACATTTAGGGTTTCTTGGAGCCCATCTGAAACACCTAGGACCTAGTAGTTTGTCCTATTTGACAAATCAAACTTGGTAACTTTGTGAATAGTCGTGTGACCCTAAACACCTCTTAGGCATCTTCCTAATGTTTGGGAGACCTTTCTCCTTGATCATTTTGATTTTCAAGTGTTTATTCTTTCATTTTTGCATTGTCAATTATCGTCAGGATTAATGTCACCTTGAGGTGAGCGTTATACTTGTATCATTATGAATGATGACACTTTATTCCTTAAAAAACATATTTCCATGCAATTCTTGTGCAATTTTCTCTTATCCTCTAGGGTTCCTTGTTGGGGCACTATATTCCTATACAACCAACACCAAATCTCATCATCTCTTCTTCTCTCTTATAGGGGGAGTTTTTTCCCACATGGTTTTCTCCCTTTCTCCATTTATTAAAGATTGCATTGCATTTGTACATGGGTACCTAACATGGCCTCATACCTGGGACCCATCTTGAATTGTTAGTTTGAGTCTACATTCCCTTAAGTTGCAATTAAGGGGAGGCATTGGTGTAAAATATGTCTCATATTTACACTTTACTTAAGTTGAATTAGGGTAATGCATTTCATAGTAGTTTGGATATGAGACACTTAGGGAAGTGAGCACATAGGGAAGTTGCTTTTAGGAGAATTTCCTCCTTTTGTGGTCTTATCTTGTTTCAGCTATCAATTGGACTCTAGATCTTCGCAAATTCTCATAGTAATACTATTTGGTAGTTTTGTGTGAGCTTGTTTCTAGAAAAAAAACATAAGGGTAGCTATCTAAGGTTGGTAGTTGGGGTTTTGATTTTTCTTCTGAAGAGTGCATATGTGAAGCATGACATGGGATGTGTAGTTACATGCTTGAACACATGGAGGATGCATTGGAGAGACATGATGTTTCAAAAGTGTTCATGGAGGCTTTGAAGATGTATTGTAATGTTATGTTGTTAAAAAATGCATGAGTCATGGATGCTTTTGGAGGTTGTCTTTTTTCCTCTTGATGATTTTCCATGATATATATTTTGTCATCTTTTGATGGGTATGTTGTCTATTATCTCGCATTTGGATTTTGAATACTTGTTTGCATATATTTCTCTTTTTCTTATGTGGCAGTTATTGTTATGTGGTTGTAAGTTTCTTTTCATTTGGTATCAAAGCCATGGTTGTGGTTGGATAACCCTTGATCGAGTGAATCTTTGCTAAGTTTGAATCTAGTGTTTTCATGAAATAATAATAGACATGGAAAGAGATGAATGAAGCTTTTGCAGGTTGTTTATTGTATTTTTGAGGGTTTTGGGTTTGTTGTTATTATAGGTTGTTTCCAGATTAGGGGTTTAAATTTTTTTGGGTCAAATGGGTTTCTTGATTGTGTATTCAAATAAGGGTTTTGGAGGGAAGGTTTCACAAATGAACCCTTGAGCAAAAATAGACCTCACCATTGAATCTAGGTTGGCCGAGAGATGAATCTCAACAATAAAATTTGACCTATTTTAGAAAACTTATACACACACACACACACACTCCTAGCCCTAGTGGTATAGTCAAACAAGTAGGTGTTTGTAGAATTAAAAAAGATTTTCCCATCAGATAAAAATAAAATCTTGTAATTTTTCTAAAAAAGTAAATTTTATTTATTGGGGTTTCCTTTTTTAAAAACTTGATTGGAATAACAAAAAAATATATTTAAAATTTTGAGGGTCTTCGCTCTGCGTTGTGCCATCATACATAGTGCACTACCATAGTATTGCGATCATCCTCAACCGACCAATAGATTTGGTTTTGTTGACCCCTTATCTAACAAGATTTTAAAACTGTCAGCTCCATTTAATATAAATTGACATTTTTAATTATTTTAACAAACTCTAAAATTTTAAAAAAATTCAACACCTTTTTAAAATTAATTTTTTTTTATGAAATTGCCATTTAAAAAAAGATTTCAGAATTTTTGACCAATGCTAATGTTTGTATGATGGTAGCATCGTACAGACTGTACGAACAACCCATCTTGCCCCCTCTAAGTGTAATGATCCTTTTTTCTTTTGAGGGGCACAAATTTTGGCCATGATGTTGTTTTTTAGACTTTTTATAGTTGTTGGAAAGTTGGTTTCGAGCATTATGAAGGGATATAGGATTGGTTCCTTGGTTTTGCTATTTTGACTAGATTTTAAGACCTAGAAATCTAATGTTTCTCCTGAACAATTTTATGCTCATAACTTTTACAAAAAAAAACATATTTTTAATTCTAAATAGATGTTATAGAGAATTTGAAGAAAATTACATAGCGGATCATGTTGATTTTCAGTTTATGGTGTAGTACTAGTTTGGTACTTGTTTAACACTTGCAAGTGTTTGAGATTTTAGGGCATGATTATGTGAGCATCTTGAATATTCAAGAGATGAAACCTTAAGGGAGTACATGTGTTTTCATGTGATATTTATGATGGTACAACTAGTTATCAAATTTGGTGCTTACTTGTATAGGTTTATAGGTGTTTTGAGAGTTAGACCTTGATGGTGACAGGTACACAGGTTGCCTTAAATTTTAAGAACATGATTGGACATAGTTTGAGGCTTAGAGTCTCTTGTGGGTGATAATTGAGTGCAGGTATAACATTGGTGATGATTATGGTTCCATGATTATGCAATTACATGTTTGCATTGACACGACATAATGAGGGTTGTGGTGGTTTGGTGAAAATATGGTTTGATGCTAGGAATTTGTTTCTTATCTACTAGATGTTTGATTGGTTCTTTGACTATAGTATTTAGATGTGGACATGTTTGACAAATCATATTTTTGTTCGATTTGGTGTTTGAGTCATTTGGTCTACAAGATTATTCTCTTTGATATCCCATTTTATAATTTGCTAATGTAATGATGAGTTCATGTTTCAATGTTTGGATCTACAGGTTATTTGATGTGTAGGTTTTCAAAGCCTATTGATTGCAATGGGATGAATCATTGTAAAATATCTATATCAATCAGGTTTGATTCAATGTTAATGAAAACTTTGTTAGTTGGTCTTGTTTGTGGTCATTTGTACATTAGTATGTTTTCTTTGAGATGACATGATGAATGATGTTTAGAGTACTTGGATAGTTGGTTATGGGACTTGTAGGTCGATGATTTGATCACTTTGTCATGATAGCTTGGCTACACATTTTAGTGGAATATTTTGACAGTGATGGTTTATTAGTGTAGGATTGTTTTCTAGTTGTTTATTCATCATGTTGGATATATCCTTAATTTTTTATTGGCAATTGTATCTTCTTGGCTTGGAGATCTTTGTTTCACTTAATGTTATTGACATTTAAGTTATGTGTGTAGACCTAGATGATCTTCATTTAGGAGATGATTATCATGATACCATGTGTGACAAGGTATCATAGTTGAGTGGGAGTTGTTAGTAATGATGTTGATTCACCATTGGATGGTTGATGATATTATTTAGTGTTGTAGATGTTTGAAGGAGCTCTTGATCCTATTGCTATAGAAGGGTCTTTCACATTTATTTTTTCATTAATAGGAGATGGTTATTGTAGCATCATAAAATTGTGACCCTTGTAATTTTCGACCGCATTTGGGTCTTTGTATTAGCGGATGAATCCCTAAGCCTGATCGAAGAGCCGAAACATGCTCAAAACATTTTAAAAAATGCATTTTTCACCATTTTGCACTGCTTATTGTCACTTCCTATCCTAAATGAGGGAAGAACAGGGGCGTGGTGCCCCTATCCCCCCTAAGAGAGGGGTTTGGTACCCCTTTCCTCCTATGACAAGGGCATGGCACCCTTGTCCTAGCCCTATTTTGGGCCCCCTTTGGTCCTATCTTGCATTGAGCTTGTCAATTGTTGAGTGAGAAAACTTTTCCTATCGAAAGATGGAAAATTAGCTAAACACCCCTAATTGGAAAGTATATAAGGAGAAATTTCCCTCCTATTTGCATATGTTCAATAGGGGAAATTAAGTTCAACGAGCGAAGCGACCATAAGCGACAAAAAGTTGATCATAAAGCGAAATCAAGGGCAAGCATTCAAACATCCAAGCATTGAAACATTGAGCATTTCAAGTCTCTTTTCAAGGCTAGGTGTTGCATTCAAGTCAAGGATTCAACCATTGAAGAGGAGATTCCTATCAACACTCAATACATCCTATTTCACATATTGTTTCAAGTGAAATTCATCAACATTTCAATTGCATCCCCTTCTTGAGGTGGATTTTACTTTAGACATTTCCTTTCATTTACTTGCATCATTTTTCAATCACTTGGTTAATTCCAAAATAGGGTTCGACCTGAAGGAAAATTCCCAATCCCAACAATATTTTCCTCTCTTTTTCGTGTGTAGGTTGCAGGTGCGCAACTGTAATTGCAGGTTTAGGCTTCATTTTCAGAGACAGAAAAACCATTTTCAGTGCACGGATTTTTCGGAGGACCAAGTGCAACTTCAACCCGGTCCCTGCAACTTTTTCTTAGATTTGCAAGGAAGCTTCATCTTGACATTTTACTACTAATTCCAGGTGCACAACTTCATCCCGTATCTCTATCTCAAGATATAATTGCTTCTTTGTCATTTCTACCCTTAGTCTCAATTTGCTTGATTCAACTAGTCTATTATAAAAGAGGGTTAATTTACTTTTCTAATACATTCTAAATTCCCTACAATTCACTTAGTATTCAATCTCTTTCCATTGGGATTGGATCAAGTGAATTCAACCCCTCTTTTAAATGTAATATGTGTGAAAAATTTAAGGGAACCCTTTGTGAAACTTTCATCCCTCTTTTGAGGGGAGTAAAGATTTCCACTTGATCTCCCCTCATCACTTTTCACCATATCACATTTTGGTGAACCTGACGTCTTACATGATTTACATTGAAAATTATTGCATATTTTTCATTTAAAAGTTTAATTTTCTTGCAATTTACAAAACTTAGTGGTTAATTCATTCAAAACCCTAGCTATTAAAATTTAAATTGAACTTGTATTTTGTAAAAAATGCCATCTATTGTCTTAGATCTGAAAATTACATTGCTTGTCAAATTCACTTATTTCATTGTCTTGTTCAATTTGCAAATCAAAATTACAAAATTAAGTGGTTAATTGTCAAAACCCTAATTTTCAAACATCAACTTGAATTTGTGCAAAAATTGGATTTACATTTAATTTTCAGATTTGTGACTGTTTTCAGACTTGTCTCCTTGCCTAAAATTCAAATTTTCAATTTCCCTCCTTTTCCCAAAATTCAAAATCTCAAAATTAAGTGGTTAGGTTCTAAAACCCTAATTTTCAAATTTAATTGGATTTTGTGCAAATTTCAATCAATTTTAACCAATTTCAGTTTTTTGAATATTATTTAAGGTGGCCCTATCCATTAGGTTTGACCTTCTTCACAATTGCAATTCAATTCCTTATCTTTTTCAAAACCATATAGGGTCCTATTTTGACATTCAAACCTTAATTTCGCCTATCTAGAGATCGTAAAATAACTCATTTTTTTGGTTTTAGGTCTCAAATCATTGTAGCTTTCATCCCTAAAAATTTCCAAAAAAGTTGGGACGACCAGGTGTAACTTCAACATGGTCCCTAGCTTTTTTCCCAAAATTTCGGGAGGCTATTATGGCTGTATTTAATTGCTTAAATCCAAAAAATTGGCTGATTTTGTCAAATTTTGATCCCTCTAAAATAAAAACACTTCCCAATTTCAATATTACAACTTTCAAGGAAACGTTTAAAATTAAGTGGTTAATTATAATCTGCTCTAATTTTAAGATCTTAATTTTGTCAATTTTTAATTTGAAATTAAGTGGTATCCCATTGGCCCTAATTTTAAATTTCAATCTCTTTTTATTAATATTTCTTGGAGATTGTGTCATTTCTTCTTTCCACAAAGTTTCAATTGTATAATCATCATTTTCTTGGATTTTACATTATTCAATTTTGTAAACTTTGTTCCCAAAATTTAAAATTCAAATTCAAATCTCAAATTTTCCCTATAGTGCACTAGTTTTACAACTATTAGTCCTACCTACACTATCCCCGTTAGATGAAGCATTAGAATTAAGGCTTCCCAAGGTTTAATTCCCGACAAGATGGAGCCTAATTTGGGTGACTTCTACAATGAGGATATTTATAGTTCTTCCCATCCTAATAACATCTTTACCTACCCAATTGATGATTCCCATTATGAAGAAGAAGCCTTGACTAGAGTTTCCATAGATCAACTTTCAAAATTGGACAATCAATTTGACAATTTCCAACAATGGATGTCCCAAGAATATCCTAATAGTTAAGCTCTTCCATTAATTGAAGGCCTAAAATGCATGATTCAAAGTGATAAGAATGGAATTGATATATTGTGTGGTATTGCTCACATTGTTGATTCTAATGTTATTCCTATGAAGAGTTGTGTTGAGAACTTAGGTTATTCAGAACCTTCTACACAAATCAATCATTCTATTCCTTTGACCACTTCTATGGCTAGTATTCCTACTTTCACTTCAAACATCATGGCTACTTCAACTCAAAATGTCATACCTACAACCATTAGTCATGGAGGAAATCCCTCTTCTTCATTAAATCCTCCATCTTTATCTATGCCTTCAATGAGTATTCATATTGTCTCTCAACCGATCAATGTGACACAAGGGGGCAATTTATTCAATTATTTTACTCCACCTTTTAGTGTCCCATTTCCTAGTCAATCATCACCTATGCGTAATTACCATAGTATTCCACCATCTTATTCTTTGTCAATGCCTTCTTTCAATAACATCACACTACCTTCTCAATAAAACATGTCTAACATAAATCCCTCAATCAAAGCAACCATTAATAACCTTGCTCAAACTGTGTCTTCATTGCAACAACAAATTGCTTCTATGAGTCAATCCAGGTTTAGTGTGCCCACATATGATGTTGTGAGCCCACTTGCTCTTGATATTGTTAGAGTTGTCCTTCCTAAACATGTTGAAGTCCCTCAATTGGAACTCTATAAAGGAAAAGGTGATCCTTTAACACATGTCAAAACATTCTAAACTTTGTGTACTAAATTTTCTTACAATCAAAGATTGTTTGCCAAATTGTTTACAAGAACATTAAGAGATAGGGCTTTACAATGGTATTTCTCTTTGCCTTCTTATTCTATTACTTCTTTTAAACAATTATCAAATGCTTTTATTCAACAATTTCAAAACAACATAGGTCCCAAAATCACTTTGACTAATTTAATGAATTGTAAACAAGGTGTTAAAGAAAAAGTGATTGATTTCATTGGTAGATACAAGCATTTATGCTCTCAAATTTCTTTTCCAGTGCCTAATAATGATATTCAAAGAATTTTCATTTATAATTTGAAAAAAGACATTAGGGAAAAACTTATCTTTTCTAAGTTTACTTCATTTCTGCAGTTGTGCACAACACTTCATAGTTATCAACTAATTGTGAGTCAAATGGAGCAATATACTCCTATAGCTCTGAGTGATAAGGGTGAGAGTGCTCAACAATTGTTTGTGAAGTTCAAACCAAACAAAGGATTCATCAAATTCAATGACGCCATCAACCACAATGTGAATGCTACAACAGGTGTGCCTCCTATTTCTAAATTTTTCAAAAGAGAGAGAGAATTTAGTCCTTTGAATGAATCTTTGCATAGCATCATGTCTCAATTGTTACAAAGGAATTTTATCAAACTTCCTCCAATAAAACCAATTGACCCCTCTAAGGAAACTTCACCTCACTTTGATAATAATTCCTTTTGTCAATTTCATCGTCAACCTAGTCATGATACTGAAAAAAATTTGCATTAAAAAGTATGATTCAAGACTTGATTGATAATAATACTATCTTTGTGGCAGGTGTGAATGATAAGGGAAACAAATCAATAGCTCCTCCTAATCAAAATAGTAAGATTTTCATTGATCCTTTACCCTCTCATACCTCTAATGTGTTTGAGACTGAACATACCTCTTTCTCTCCCTCTTATGTCACTTTCATAACTCCAAATGTGGTTAATATGGTAGAGAAACAAGAAACATCTAAGGATCATGTATCACATTTGACCCTAGTGAGACCATTAGAGCACCTGATGGCCCTTTATACATTGTTGCAAAGATCCAAGGTAGACCTTGTCATGGTGTGCTTATGGATCCCTCTTGCATGGTTAATGTCATCACTAAAGAATATCTTTATACTTTACATTTACATAAACCAATCTATGATGATACTAATGTGGTCGTTAAGTTATTTGATGGATTTTCTTGTCCTACTATTGGTTCTATCACACTTCCTACTGAGGTTCATACTAAATCTATAGATGTCAAATTTGTTGTCATTCCTTCATCTAAATAATTCCATGTGAAGTTAGGCTACCCTTGGCTATCTTCCATGAAGGCTATTGCTTCTCCAATCCATAAGTGTTTGAAATTTTCCCACAATGGAGAAATTATAACTATCAACCATAGCCTATTTTTACCAACCAAAAGAAGCCCGAGTGTTCCTATTGATTACTTTTGGCCTCAACAATTTGGATCTCTTCCACCTAGAAGTGATGCTCTCTTTCAATATTATAAAAAATGGAAGAAAGATACGATTTTATCCTTAAGAAAACCTAGAACTCCAACACTTGATGCTCCCATCATTCTTGAAGATGAAGTTCTTCCCCTAATGGATAGAACTAATCTTCCTCCTAAGGAATATTTCCAACCTATTCCTATGGATGAGACTATGCCTTCTCCTACGAAGAACAATAATATTCCTCCTAAGGTTAGACCTATACCTCCTCCTCATGATGAAACTGGTATCCTTCCTACACCAAACATTTCTCCTTTATATGGTGCAGTTCCACCTCCTTCCTCTTATAGAGAGAAGAGACCCGCCTCTCTTGTCCAACCTAAGAAACCTCAACCTAACCATCCAACTGCTAAAAATGATAACATTCCTCCTTCAACAAATATTCTTCCTTCTTCTTAGCCTTCCACTAAGACTCGACGAAATCATCGTGTGAGAGAACACTTTCTTAAACATTGTGCTAGAGCTCGTGAAGTTGTTTCTCAAACTATTCAATCTCCCAAAACACCAACAGTTGACATGATTCCATTTTCTCCTCAGCAAGATGTTGAACCTAACTCTCCCAATCATAAGTTGCAAAGCATATGTGATGGTTTTACTTCTATTCATGTTAGAGCTCCTCTTTTTATAAATCTTGATGAAGAAATGGGTGAAAATTTTATTCATGATGGCAATACAACTCCTAATGCCTTTGATAGTGAATATGAATATGTTGATGTTGACAAACATTTATCTACAGAATTTTCAAAAGCCTTAATCCTAGCTCCTAGAAACGAACAAGGTGACTTAGCACATGATGATAGTCCTTGTTTAGATCTTGTGATAGCTCCATCTATTGTTCTCGATGTTTCTCCTCTCGTGTGTTTCCCACCTTCTCGAAATAGTGATCAACAAGATCAAGAGGTGGATGTCATGCTAGACTAGATACATTAGCACCATGAATCCTCTACCTCTCTCCTTTCTTGCTCTTTTGTGACCATTCTTCTATGTGTATCCCTATTCTTCTATTTTTTGTCTCTAGTGATGTCTACTTGAGGACGATGCAAAGCATTGAGATCTCTTTTGGTCTCTTTCATGTTGACTCAAAAGACATAAGTGTTCCCTTTCTTCCAAGGTGGTTTCCTTTCTTTGGGGAATGAGGACTATTTTATGCATATATATACATGATATACATGAGTTATCATACATCATACTGACCCCAAGGAAAACAAAGCCACCTCATCTTTTGTGTTTTGTGGTCATTATCCTTGGGTTTATTACTCGATTGGGGGACAAATCATTGCAATCACATGCTCCCTCTCTTTCTCTCTCTTAGGTGTATCCTACCTTAAAGCAATCACTCCCAATAAGGCATGCACGATAGCTTTAACGTGGGGGCATACACTCTGCTCATATTTTCCTTCTTGATACTTCAAGTTACTTAGTGAACTTGGCTTTACTTTGTAATTTTTTATATCCTTTCTTTTCATGACTCATAGTGAGGGGAACTTTACTACTTGCAGTCATGGTTCTCACTTCTGATCTTCCCTTTAACTTTGTCAATCGAAGTTGTAAGATCCTTAGTCCACTGGGGGCTTGGTGTATCTTGCCTTCTTGACATGGTGAAAGTCTTTCAATATTGTTTCCTTGTACTTTACTAGTAGTATTGGCATATGATTATACACCCACTAAAGTGGGGGCTAAATGTAGCATCATAAAATTATGACCCTTGCAATTTTTGACTGCATTTGGGTCTTTGCATTAGCGGATGAATCCCTAAGCCTGATTGGAGACCTGAAACATGCTCAAAATATCAAAAAATTACATTTTCCACCATTCTGCACTGCCTATTGTCACTCCTTGTCCTAAATTAGGGCAGGACGGGGGCATGGCACCCCTATCCCCCTAGGACAGGGGCATGGCACCCTTGTCCTAGCCTTATTTTGGGCCCCCTTTGGTCCTATCTTGCATTGAGCTTGTCAATTGTTGAGTGGGAAAAGTTTTCCTATGTCGGCTTAAGATAAAAAATTAGCTAAACACCCCTAATTGGAAAGTATATAAGGAGCACTTCCCCTTCTATTTGCATAAGTTAAATAAGAGAAATTAAGTTCAATGAGCAAAGTGAGGATAAGCAACAAAAAGTTGATCATAAAGAGAAATCAAGTGCAAGAATTTAAACATCCAAGCATTCAAACATTGAGCATTTCGAGTCTCCTTTCAAGGCTAGGTGTTGCATTCAAGTCAAGGATTCAACCATTGAAGAGGAGATTCCTATGAACACTCAAGACATCCTATTTCACATATCCTTTCAAGCAAAATTCATCAACATTTCAATTGTAGCCCCTTATTGAGGTGGATTTTACTTCAGACATTTCCTTTCATTTACTTGCAACATTTTTAAATCACTTGGTTAATTCCAAAATGGGGTTTGACCTGAAGGAAAATCCCCAATCCAAACAACATTTTCCTCTCTTATTTGTGTGTAGGTTGGAGGTGCATGAATGTAATTGTAGGTTTAGGCTTCATTTTCAGAGAAGGAAAAACCCTTTTTGACGCATGGATTTTTTGAAGGACCGAGTGCAACTTCAACCTGGTCCCTACAAATTTTGCTCAAATTTGTAGGGAAGCTTCATCTCGACATTTTACTGCTAATTCTAGGTGCATAGCTTCATCTTGCATCTCTATCTCAAGATATAATTGGTTCTTTGTCATTTCTACTCTTAGTCTCAATTTGCTTGATTCAACTAGTCTATTATAAAAGAGGGTTAATTTAGTTTCCTAATACATTCTAAATTCCCTACAATTCACTTTGTATTCAATCACTTTCCATTGGGATCAAATCTAGTCAATTCAACCGCTCTTTTAAATGTAATATGTGTGAAAATTTGAAGGGAATCCTTTGTGAAACTTTCATCCCTCTTTTGAGGGGAGTAAAGCTTTCCACTTGATCTCCCCTCATCACTTTTCACCATATCACAGTTATATTCATGACATTGGATATGCAAACATCTTAGATCTACAAAGGACTCACAAAGTATTTGGTTGAGGTATTTTATATGCCTTGTCATTTGACATGTTAACTTTGTTTGATAGGATGATTGTTATTATGTCATGGTATACTCTTGATTGTGCATTATAGTTTTGGCATGATATAGTTGTTTGATATGTTGATATAGAGCATGTGGTCTCCTAGGAGGAGGCGGTTACATCATGATGTCATGTTTGTGTTTTTGATTCTCGAGATTGGAGTTTTTCCATTTGTCTTATTAGTTCTCTTTGTATTGAATACTATGATCATTTTCTTGATTACTTTATGATTATTCTATGTTGCATGTAGAGTTTGACATGTATCAATCAATTACAAGTGTTCCTGGATACATGGAGGCATAGGTGAGGTTTGGAGTTTTCTTGTGATTAGAGACATGTGTTGAGATGGATACTATTGATGATATTTCAACAGAAAGTCTGAGGAGCCTACACCTTGGTCGAATGTGAGTTCAACATGGACCTATGAAGAGAGTGTTATTGGATGAGTCATGATTACTTGGATAACTTGGAGGAGCATTGTCATGCCCAAAAATTTAGGGCAAAAACGAAACAATTTTTTTTTTAAAACATACTAATTTAATTAACAAGTTCACTCTTGCGACAAGCGTTAATGAAATTTCTATTATTAAATTCGAGCTAATTCTGAAACGAACTAAGCATCGATAAAATTGTTTAATTTTAATTGCGGAAAAACTAACTGGTATAATTCTATCTCCAAGAGATACCTAGTCATTAGGTTTATTAAGTTAATCAAGCTAAAGGAAATAGGTGGGGAAATTTAATTTAACCTCCAATATGTCTATGTAGCCTAATCAACCATTTATAAATTTCTCTTTATTATTTATTCCAAATAAAAATCAGGGTTATATAAATATATATATATATATATTTGTATATACATATATATATATATTTATAATTTAAATACTTACCCAAAATTATGATCAAAATTCATATATATACATATATATATACCCATATATATATATATGGATACATATATATATATATTTTACATATATGTTAAATATTTTAATTCTAATTCAAAAACCATTTTAACCTCCTAAATTTAATCCATTTTTTCCCCCAACCCTAATTAGGGTTCTAATTTCTCACATATATATTATCTAAACTAATTAACATATTTATTTTTAAAACCAAATTGCCCTAGCCCCATCCGGGCTAGGGTTTAATCCATATATATTTTTTTTTACAGGGAATTAACTTGCTGGGCCGAAACCTTTGGCGGCCATGAAATCTTTTTTTGTGCAAGTCACAGGAGATTGAAGGCGGGAGAGAGCCGTGTGCCACTGTGTGAGCGCACAGTGGGCGCCGCGGCACCACTATGTGCCCACACAGTGGGCGCCGCTAGCAGCTCCCCACTGTGTGGCCACACAGTGGCGGCCGTGGCCGTCCACTGTGTGGGCACACAGTGGGAGCCGAAAGTGGCTCCACTGTGTGTGCACACAGTGGGCGCTGCGCGGCCCTCCACTGTGCGTACACACAGTGGAGTCCGCGAGGACCCTAACACATTCTCCCCCCTTTTTTTTTAATTTTTTTTTTTTTTTTAAATATATAATATATAAAAATATATAATATATAAAAATATATATATATATAAATATAAATTTATATATATATATATATATATATTTATATAAATTTTTATATATATATATATATATATATATATATATATTTATATAAATTTATATCCACAGTTAAAAATGGTGAAAATATTTCAATATGAATATATATATTTTTTTAAAAAAAAGAGATTTACATGCGAATTTTTTTTTTTAAACTAATATAATAAAGGGAAAAACATTAAGTTTAATCAGAAATATATATATATATATATATATATATAAAATAAGCCTTTTAAATCAATGATAACTAAAAAAAACAATTTAGAATACTTTTTAAAAAGATACAATATACTTTTCTGGAATAAAAAAAATTTCATTGATTTTTTTTTTTTTTCTAATAAAATATTTACATAAAACATCTTTTTCCATTAAATTACTTAAAATCTTTTAGCATAAATAAACTTCTATTTTGCCACAAGTAAAAATACAGATAAAATTTAATTGAAATCTATTCCTTTATTTCTTTCCAAAACACAAGAAGCTTTTGCATGCAACACAAAATAACTTTAAATTTTACCATCAACCGGAAGTAGAAATAAACAAGCTTTTTTTTTTTTTTTTAAACAACTCTAAGATATTCTACCAATTTACAAGATGTTTCTCTGAATAGTCACAACAATAAAACTTCAAGTCTACTTTCACAAATTACAACTTGCTTCTCTTTACTATGAATGAGGCATATTTCTATAACAACTTTAAACAAACATCTGCAACTGAATTTAAGTATCTTCCATAATAATCTTCAGTGTCTTTTCATGGTTCCTATTCTCTTTCCTCTGATTTTCCTGCATAATAGAAAACACAAATATGACCACGGAGTGCTCACCTCCCAGCCTAGGCTAACTGGTAGCCACCCCCGAGCTCGGAGAACCAATTCCTAGACGGGTAACAAATAGGCAAACACATAGAAAGCATTGCATATAGATTCTTTTCAGACACATTCCCAACTTGGCTTTCACAGCACCACACTCTAGTGATGAACATTTTCAAAGGGTGGTAGTGGACCAATACCCTGAGGAGAACTGCAAGTATGAAAAAAACAAGAAGCCACCTCATGGCACAATAAAAATATCAAGAATCTCAACCCCTTATTCCTTATGCCCCCCAAAGGCATTCTAGCCTTATATCCCTCCTTATGACCCCCATTGCACAAACAGGCCATGCAGCAAGGGTCACACAAAGATCCCTTGTGATCGCTCTCAAAAGAGAGTCTCTCACTCGAGGGCTGTCACTGCTACCACCCTCAAGATCCTCTTCTCTCCCAAGAGTAAGAGATCTTGAGAAAACTCCCAAAACACAACATTTTCATAAAGCAAAAATACCAAGAGTTTTTCAAATATAAACTTTCAAGAACACAGATTTCTTATACAAACAATTTCCATACATAAACAAGAAGAAGACATTACAAATAATAATTGAAACCAACCTTAATCTGCCCAAAGGTTATTATGATATCTGATGAAGAGCTGCCCAATCCACAAATCTTTTTCCTTCTACCCTTATTCAATTTCTCTATTCCATAACATTATTTTCTTTCCAAATTTTCTTCTGTCTCCAAAAATGGAGAGTGGGTGATTACCCTGCTATTCCCAAAAATCTTCCTTAAGAAGCTCACTCTCTGAGTTCTCACAGGATTCTAAAAAAAAACAAAAAGAAAAAAGAAAGCAAAATGCAAAAAGACTCTCCTTCCAAAAGGAAAAATCTTGATTTGATTTAACTTCAATTTTCAATTTTCGCTCAACTCAAAAAAACCAATTTTTAAAGCGTTAAAAAGATCATTATAAAGTAGAAACTTGCCTAAAATTACCCCTAACCCCTAGGTATACCTTATGGGCTTTAGGAAACCCTATTAAACTACCCCTAGGTGTTCATTTAACCCATTTTAAACCCCTCTGAAGTTTATTTTCGGGTCAAACATAAGTTGACCACTCCAAATATTATATTCCCAAAGTATTTATGACAACACATTAATTTATTAAGAAAACTATAATTAAACACTTTCCCACCAAGAGACAAAATAAAACATTTAAATTTAAATACACACGTGTCAAGTGACACAAATAAAACACTTTTACAAAAATAAAACATGAAATTGTCTCTTGAGGATTTTACACAATAAAATTAAATAACACTTAACACTCATGCAGCATATACTGTTACGAATAAAATACAACACAAATGGGGTGTTGTCTCTCCAAATAGACAAACCCTGGCTTTATGAACGTACATAAGTCTAGGTTTGATTCTCCGTAATTTTCCATGGTCACATGGTAAATTTCCTGCGCATCTCAATTTACACATTAGTACTTCCAAATATCCATATATAATATAATTCAATAATATAACAATACACATCATTACTTGCATACAATTTTCATCTGCACAG
The DNA here is from genome assembly GCF_030272615.1 of Cryptomeria japonica. Taxonomy (NCBI): domain Eukaryota; kingdom Viridiplantae; phylum Streptophyta; class Pinopsida; order Cupressales; family Cupressaceae; genus Cryptomeria; species Cryptomeria japonica. The sequence goes on along the minus strand of NC_081414.1, from coordinate 477,972,519 downwards.
ATTGAATACATCTTTTATCAAACAATTTCACATAAGCAATTTTCATCCCAATTCACATAAACTAAACATACATCATAGTTCTATATTCAGAGTAAAGTCCTGCAAATTCAATAACGACATCTATCATTGCAATATCATTCTATCTAATAATCATGTAGTGTTCTATCTCATAAAGCATGTAAGTAAATCATCAAATCATAGAAATGTTATCCAAATCCTGAAATCATATAAGTTCTAAGTCTCAAAATGCATCAAAATAAAGTATCCATAATAATCTAAAATATAAAATCCACTGAATGTCAGACTGAGTCGAGGTGAGGCCTCACAAGCATTTTAATTCCCCACTCTTATAATACTTGGTAGATTACTTAAGAGATTTCCCATTGTTACTTTCATGTGCATTATGTTTATATTTCATAAATATTGATCTTGGGCTATGTATAGATGATTACTTGTAAAGGATTAATTTGAGGGATGGGTAGAATGGTTATCTGCTTTTGTATATGGTTTGATATTATAATGTCAATATGAGGATTATAGGAGATGGTTTATTGGGTTGCTTTCTTCATATGTGAATAATTACTTTGAGTTTGATCTTCTTGGTTTGAGAGACTTACATTCATGTTGGTTACATGATACATATGTTGTTTGATCTTTGTGATTGAATAGGTTGGATGTTATTATGTTATTCTCTTTGGGGTGTTGTGAAGGAGATCATACTTGACATAGTTTACATTTATACATGTATGTAGAAGGACATTTTATATGTGTATGATTTGTAGTGTTTCTCTCTTTGGTCTTGGTTATCTTCTTGGATGTTTGGATTCATATTAGATTGGATTTGAGGTTTTGTTGGAGCTATTGTGGTCAATAGTTTGTGATCATGTGTTTTCACATGTTCTTTGAGTGATGACATGGAGGTTCCTTTATCTCTTTCCTTTGTTGGGTGTGGAGAGCATTGGAGAGCTTTGGAGATGTGTGAGAATTAGTTTACATGATTTTTGCACATCATCATGGATGTTTCTTGGTACTACATGATATTGGATACACTTTCTATGTGATGCTATTACTATACTTGATATGCCTTGCTCATTTTTAATTTTTCACTACCCATATAGTGAGAGTTCTTAGATGTTTATGCCATTCTTTCATAGGGTTGCACATGAAGCTTTTCATTGCAATTTATGGGTTGTATATGATTGTTGGCATGAGTTTACTTATTTTGATTATACCTAGGAGGTATGGATATTTGGATGTGCTACCACTTGTTGTGGGTGCTATTTTAACTATGGTTATTGTTGTATGCGGGAAAAGCGGGCTGATAAAACTCAATATGTGAAAATATTGCTAAATGCTAGTCCACACACACACACAGGACTTCTTGGTGCAAGATATGGAGTAACAAAGTATTACTCAGCTTCCCAAGGTGGGTCCCATGGTTCTCTATCTCACAATGTCCCTCAAACCAATGTTTTTGCTCTCAGATCACTGAGCAAAATGGTTCAAGGATGGCAAATGCAAGAACGAGGGATGTCTTGATAGATTTTAGAATGAAATGGATTCTAAACTATGCATGATTCTAGAAATGCAATAAATTAGATGATAAGATGACAAGATTAGTATGAATACTATCCTAACATGATATATTAGTCTATGATTGAGCTAAATGATAAAGAAAGTATTCTAAGCATGCATATTTAGACTAATTTCTAGTTAAAAGAGAGGTTAAAATGATGAGCATATATGATATAAGAAAGCTTGAATGTATTTGAGCATAAGTGTGATACTACAAATTTGGAGGATGATCTAAAATGGAAGAATGAGAGCTCTATTTATAGCAAAAATAGGGCAATGGATGGTCAGGATTGAAAGAGTTGATCAAGGGTTGAATTTGAAAGTTGGGGATCCATGTTTACAAATTGCACCAATGAAATGGTGATAAGTGTCAACATAGGGTTGGGTTGAGAAAAGGGGTTGGAGACATTAAATGCCTGAGAAGACCTTAGGGTTATCTAGAGGGTAAGGGTCAAGTCTAAGTTAGGCTTACCTAATGGATTAAGAGTTAATCCAAGGATAAACCTTTGTGCAAATGATTAAGAGATAATCATGGTCAAAGCATTAAAGGCCTGATGAGACCTTTGGGTTGGGTAAAGGTTGAGTCAAAACAAATTCTTTAACCATGTACGAGGGTTTGAGTTAACCATTAATGGTTATTGGAGACTTTGGGGGATTAAGTGGTTGAAGGTTGGAAGCCTTTAATGGTTATCAAAGACTTTGAGGAATTAAGTGGTTGAAGGTTGAAAGCCTTTAATGGTTATCAAAGACTTTGAGGTTTTGAGAAGTGACTTCCCTTTGCTTAGGGATGTGACAAAGTTTAGAGGAGGGGTTAGGTTAATTAGAAGCGATTAGAAGATTCTAGAAGGGATTAGAAAGGGGTTTGGGATTTTGCAAGTGGATGGAGGGATAATAGGATTTAATTGAAATAAAGTAATTTAATTCAATTTGGTTGTAATTTGGGGAAATTAAATAAATTAGATTTATTCAATTTAGGATAACTATTTAATTAAATTTGAAATTAATAACAGTGGATAGGGGGGTTTAATTGAATAAAATGATTTATTCATTAAATGGGTATAGTGAATTTTATTTAAATAAATTGAGTAATTTATTTAATAAAATAGAAGAATGTGGATAATTTAATTAAATTGGATTTAATTAAATAGAGAAATGAACATAAAATATTCATTTAGGAATGTGGTCATTTTTATACGTCTACATTTTGCCCCTCTTTGAAGTGATGTGTGTGCACATGTTATTTCAAAGAAAATGATGTGTTTTTGTGATTTATGATCAAATGCAATTTTTGTGTTGCTCTTATGATTTGCAAGTCGTGCCCCAGATTTGATTTGATGGTGATGCCCCAAATTCGATATTTGATGGTGATGCCCCCTCGGGAGATGAATCAATATTTTGAAATTTTTTTATTTAATTTGATGAGGTGCGTATGATGTGTAGGATTTCGTTCATGTGTAATGTGTGCAAATTGATTCATCTCCCGATAAGTTACAAATGTTATGGTATAGGGGAGACCGCGACCATATTACAGGTCCATTCGGCTAATCCTAATTTCATTTTCCTCTTATAAAAGGGGAAAAAGGCTTGAATTAGATTCATTTGTGCTTTTTTGACTTTGGAGAAAGAGAATTTGGTCTGCAGAGAAAATGCCTATTCTGTATCATAGACACCGTTTCGAGCGCGTTCGGAGGTACCGGAGACCTGCAGCGTATGGACCACCAGTAAGTCAACATTTTTGACCCTCTTTTGACTTTTGATTTGTTCATTTTTAGTCATTTTTTTATTTTCAAAGTTCGGTTTTAGCGGTTTAGCGCGTCTAGGTTATAGATTAGCGCATACGAAGTTTAAAGTAGCGCATCTAGTCAATTCATAAGGTCACGTCCGAAACGAATAGGGTAGCGCATAGGAAATAGAGGTTAGCGCATAGATGCAGAATAGCGCAAAGCGATAGTCGGGTAGCGCGTCAGGTCAACAGGTTAGTGCATAGGGTAGACCTAGCGCATAGGGGTCGCCGGGGTTCACATGGGCAAGGGGGTTTAGCGCGTAGGGTTAACCTAGTGCATAGGGTCAAACAGGTAGCGCCTAGGAGGTGTAGATTAGCGCGTAGACGGAGTTTAGCACATAGAGTAGGTTAGGTGGTGCATGGGGGGAAAAGATTAGCGTGTAGAGTCAGTCTAGCGCATAGGGTAGATAGAATAGGGCATAGGAAAGACAGCCTAGTGCGTGGGGGTTTTTAGCGCATTGGGTATCTGTTTTAGCGCATCTAGAAAAATTTTGCATGATGTGTGGATTTGCAAAATTTTTGTGTCATGCTGTCATGATTTTATGGATTTGTCCAAAATGAGTGTCGATATAACTTGTTTTGATTTGTGATATTCCAAGTTATGTATAAATATCAATGTGTTGTGTTGATCAAAATATGATTTATTTGCGTGTTCTGTTTCAAGTTCAATGTGTGAAGCTTGATTTGTGTTACAAGCTGATATGGGTTGGAAACTTGAGTTGTTTTACAAGCTGATATGGGTGGGAAACTTGAGTTGTTTTACAAGTTTATGTGATTTTGGAGACTTGAGTTGTTTTACAAGTTTTGATATGGTTTTTGAGAACTTGAGTTGTTTTACAAGTTGATATGAAATGATAGGATTTTGAACTTGATGTAGATGAGCAAATGGATTCATGTTGTTGATGTGAGTTTGATTTTGATATCGTTGTTTTGATGTGGAAACTGATATTGGATTTGTTTTGCTTGTTTGACAGGAGCGATTGGGTGTGGTTCAGTTGCAGGAGAGATTTCCGAGACCGTGGACATTGATACCGCGGTTGTCGCAGGCCGATCTCGATATCATCGAGAGATGTGGGTTGAATTCCCTCTTGGATATGCCTCAGTTCACTATGAACTGGGGGCTACTGACAGCACTTGCGGAGAGGTGGCATAGCGACATGAACACCTTCCATTTTGCCAATGGAGAGATGACAGTCACACCAGAGGATTGTTACAGGATCCTGTGCATTCCTATAGTAGGTGCACTACTACCGTATGAGCAGTCGGAGGAGGGTGGGACAGAGGCACTACACCGCATTTTCCAGGATGATATAGTCTACGGCTATGAGATCCCATGGTAGGAGTTTCTAGACCTGGATTATGCACCACTGCCATCCGTACTAGCAGGGTTCATTGGTGGATTCCTTTGTCCTGATCACAGGTCAAAGGGATTTTCTATGGGATGGGGGCTGGTGTTGGAGGAGATGGTCACACAGGGCCGGAGGTTTTCATGGGGGTCAGCTATGCTGGCCCATTTATACAGGGGCCTGCATGAGGTGGTATACCTCAGTTACGGTAGTTTGTCAACTGGCGTGACATTATTACAGGTATGGTGCTGGGAGCATATTCCAGCGGCAAGGCCACTAGCAGACAGGGACAGGCCCATAGGAGTGGCATATGCCTACGGATACAGGGGTCTAGTTGTCCAACGCAAGCTAGGCAAACTAGAGCATTGGAGGAGGGTACTTGATGACATTGATACGATTACATGGCGACCGTATATAGGATGTGAGGTGTGGGCTAAGGATGGGCTGGAGATGCCCTTTGTTTTTATGACCAGATACCTGATCGGGAGGACCCCGTTTGTTATAGAGAGGTTTGTGGTGACCCGAGTTTTGAGGCAGTTTGGGCGCCAGCAGGGTATTCCACAGGGAGCGTGCCTATATGCACGGCGGCGGCAGGATGTGGCTGATTGGGGGCTGACCATTGATATTGGAGTGGCGGTGGAGGAGTTTGTGGGGTTAGCAGGGCAGATATGGGATTATGCCCAGAGATTCAGGATGCAGGCATGACTGATGAGTTTGCCAGATTGTTTGTTGCGTAGGCGGTGGCTAGGATATCTGATCCTGAGGAGATGAGGCCAACCTTTGATGATGATGAGGAGGAGCGAGATGGGGGAGACGATAGAGATGATGGAGATGATGGAGGATGAGGGAGAGGGGCTAGAGGGAGGAGAGGATATAGAGGGAGGAGAGGAGATAGAGGTGTGGAGAGAGCGGTGAGACAGGGGATGATAGACAGGGGGAGAGGTGGATTGGCTATTGGAGCCGGTGGAGAGGGGAGAGCAGGGGAGGTGTTAGCTGTAGTGGGTGGTACGGAGGAGGCTAGGCGACCAACACAGAGGAGGAGGACAGATGTACTTCTACCTCTAGCACCGAGGACAGGCAGAGTGGGAGGGGTTGCCCCAGCACAGGTACTGCTACGGGTTCGGATCCCGAGTCATATTGAGGATGCACAGATTCAGACCCTACAGGTTACCGTTCAGCAGCTGCAGGCACAGGTTTTGACATATTAGCGACAGATTTCACAGTTGACCACTAAGTGAGATACCGAGATAGAGCGGAGAGGGCAAGCGGAGGAGCTGGTATCTAGCATGCAGAGAGCAGTGGCGGGTGGTCCGATGAGAGACACCCTGAGAGAGCTGGCATTGAGAGCTCAGGAGGCAGAGTACTATCGGTGGCATTATGAGGCTGCAGTACCCAGGGATCGCCGAGTACAAAGCTTTACACAGTCAAGATCTAGTCGATCTCGAGATACTGGGTCACGATCTGAGAGCTGAGGTGTTACGGGGCCACCGAGACAGGACCCTCCTGGAGACCCAGGAGCAGGGACATCTGGAGCGAGACCATCTCCGTCAGGGGATAGTCATACTTGAGAGACATGGTCTCTGTTGTATTTTTGAGCATTGTATTCTTTGTACTAGACATAGTGTTTGACACATTTTGTACATTTGGATCATTTTTGAGATATATATATACAACACCATTTGCTTTGATCATGTGATGTGTTTATATGGATGCATGTTATGTGGGTTCTTTCATTACATTAGGATGATGCAATGTTTAAATGTACGATGCATGATGCAGGATGTATGCTTTGCTATGCTGTGAGATGTATGATGTGATAATGAGATGTATGATATGCTGTGAAATGTATCGTGAAAATGAGATGTATGATATGTTGTGCAATTAAGTGTACAATGATATGCAACTAATTGTAAAATGATATGCAACTAATCGTAAAATGATATGCCACTAATGTTTTTAGAGCATCCTCATTTTGCATTTTGCCATCCCGATACAACCATATGTTATTTGCTTTCTTTGTAGGCTTCATCATTGAGCATTGATTTGTTTAGGATATGTTGAAAATTTATACAAGCATAATGGTATAATTGAACCATGATGACCTGAGAAAAATTTACATGATGTTTGATTTTGCAAGATAGCACAAGCGTCAAGGTATAATTGAACCAGGACGACCTGAGTGCATATTGCGTAAACAGACAAGATTAAATCATTTGTATGCATGAAGTGGAATCAGGCCTTCAATGATATTTGATGTATCACGTCTCGAGGCAAGTATTCACACAGTACAAGTGATCGCCTCCCAGACAGAAGACTAAGAAAATATTGGAAGTTCCCCATGATCTCGAGCTTTTGAAGCATTTCATGAGATAAAAAAGAAAATCCAAATTTGAAAAAAAGTTCAAAATGCAAAAATAGTCAAGATTTTTATGCAAGAATGCAACATTTGGTACTTCAGAAAATCATCCATCCTTGGTATTTTTGTGAATTGTTTTGTTTTGGTTTTTGCGATGAAGCGTAGTTTTGTTTGTTGGATGTCATGCTTCTGAGTTTTGCAATAGTTGTGATGTCTTGAATGTTTGCAAGTTTTTGAACAAGTTAATGCCCCTAGCTGAGTGTGCCTCTTGATATGATCATGTACAATGATTTCCAAGCCATGGTGGGATGTGGTAAGAAGATAGATATATATGGATAACCTAGGATAGTGACTATGCTAAGTATGTCCTAAATGGATATATGCTAAGTGTTGGGCGATGGCCGATGGTGTTTGTATGGATAAAATGGCATGGAGATAGATAGAGGAGCCGTTCTTTCACAAGAGCACCTGTTTACCAGGTTTTCACCATTTGTTTTTATTGTACTTTGTTTTTGTTTTTTCTGGATTTTTTTTTTTTTGGCTTTTTCCGTGCACTAGGCTACTTAAGTATAGTACTTCTTCAGATGAATTTTGTTAGTTGGTTTGTCGAGCACATCTCCTTCTAAATTTGTTAACTGATAGGCACCTGATCCATAGACTGATATGATAACATAGGGACCCAACCAGTTAGGTTCAAATTTCCCTTTCTTTTCTCGATCTTACTGATTTCTTGGATTTTCTTTGAGGACTAGGTCACCAACCTTGAAGTGGCGGGGGATGACTTTGTGATTGTAGCTTCTGCACATGCGTTGCTGATATGCTTTGAGATGAGTATAAGCATGTTGACGTCTTTCATCTAATAGTTCAAGTTCTTGCAGTCGGTTAACTCGATACTCTTCATCTGGGATTAAGCCTTTCAAAGAGACTCTGAGAGATGGGATTTCTACCTCCAGGGGTAAAATGGCTTATGATCCATATACCAATGAGTATGGTGTTGCTCCTGTAGGTGTGCGGATGCTGGTTCTGTATGCCCAAAGTGTTGGATTGAGTTGTACGTGCCAATCTTTGCCTGCATCATTTACTGTTTTCTTGAGGATTTTCAGTATTGTCTTGTTAGATGCTTCTGCTTGACCATTTCCCTGTGGGTAGTATGGTGTAGAGAACCTATGTTGGATTTTGAATTTTTCACATAGTTCTTGGAAATCTTGATTTTTTAAGGGCCGTCCATTATCTGTGATGATTGAACTTGGAATACCATATCTGCAGATCAGATAATTGAGGATAAAAGAGGCAATTTGTTTCCCTGTCACTGTGTTCATGGGAACTGCTTCTATCCATTTGGTAAAGTATTATGTTGTTGTTATAATGAACTTGTGTCCATTTGAAGATGAAGGATGAATTTTGCCCACTAAGTCGAGTCCCCACTGACAAAAGGGCCAGGATGTTGTAAATGGCTGCAGTTCCTGTGCTGGTGCATGTATCAGATTACCATGGATTTGGCATTTAGGACATTTCTTAGCGAAATGATATGAGTCTTTCTCCATTGTAGGCCAGTAGTATCCCATCCTTAGAATCTTTTTAGCAAGAGTAGTGCCACTTGAATATGTGCCACAAATACCTTCATGAAGCTCGTGTAAAGCAGAATCAGAATCATTATGATCAAGGCAACGAAGAAGAGTACCATCGAGACCTCGACGATACAAAGTATCAACGGTAAGGGTGTAACGGGCAGCTTGTCGGATAAAGTTACGTTTTTGGTTACGGGATTGGTCAATTGGTAAGATATTATGCTTGAGGTAGTCATATATTGGTCCATATAATGGAGAATCTGAACCAGTCAAGGCATAGATAACCTGGGATTCAGAGTGGTCATAGGCGGGGGAGAACAGTTGCTCTACCAGGAACTCGTAATGACTCTATTGCTCTGGAATTTGTAGTAATAAAGCGATTGTAGCCATTGCATCGGCTGCTTTGTTGTTCAACCTTGGTATTTGCTCGAAGGTGATGTGCACAAAATACTGTTTGAAGTCATCCATCATTCGCTTGTAGGGTAGTAGCTTGTCATCCTTTGTCTGATAGTTGTTGTTGATTTGATGGATGACTAGTTGCGAGTCCCCATAGACTTTTAACTCTGTGATTTTCCATTCTATGGCCATTTTGATACCTATAACCAATGCCTCATATTCAGCCACATTATTTGTGCATGGAAACATAAGCCTATATGATCTTGGTATAGTGTGTCCTTCAGGAGTGATGAACAAAATGCCAGCACCTGAACCATGTTGTGTATAGGATCCGTCAAAGTATAGGGTCCATTGTTTAGTAGAAAGAGCAAGAACGTCCCTATCTGGAAATTCAATCTCCATGGTGTGTTTTCCTGGTAGTGGTGCTTCAGCCAACTGATCTGCAATTGCTTGTCCTTTGATGGCTCGTCTTTCTGTGTATTGGATGTCAAACTCACTGAGAATCATGACCCATTTGGCCAATCAGCCTGTAAGAGCTGCCTTGCTGAGTAGATATTTGAGAGGATCAATTTTTGCGACTAGCTTAATGGTGTGTGCTAGCATATAATGTCAGAACTTCTGAGATGCGAAGACCACTATTAGGCAAGCCTTTTCAATGAATGTATAGTTGAGTTCATAGCCATTCAATGTCCGACTGATGTAATATATGGCTCATTCCTTTCCTTGTTGATCTTCTTGTGCCAATAATGCCCCCAGTGATATATCTGTTGTTGAGATATATAAGATAAGAGGCTTTCCTGTGATTGGTGGTACCAGAACTGGTGGATTCATCAAGTACTGTTTGATTTGGTAAAAATATTCTGCACACTTGGTCTCCCATTTGAATGGTACATTTTTGTGGAGTAAATGGTTAAAAGGTAGACTTTTATCTACTAGCTGAGCGATGAATCGCCTGATTGATTGAAGTCGTCCTTGTAGAGATCTGAGTTGACTGATATTCTTTGGTGGTGGCATGTCCATAATGGCTTGTACCTTTGCTGGATCTACTTCAATACCTTTAGCTGAGACAATGTAACCTAGTAACTTCCCTGATGTAACCCCAAAGACACACTTCTTAGGGTTGAGCCTGACTTGGAATTTCTCCAATCGATCAAAGATCTTTGTTAGGATGCTGAGATGTTCTGCTCTGGTGAAGGATTTTGCGAGTAAATCATCCACATAGTCTTCCATAAATGTATGCATCATGTCATGGAATATTGTGGTCATTGCTCTTTGATAAGTGGCCCCTGCATTCTTTAAGCCAAAAGGCATAACATTCCAACAGTACATTCCCCAAGGACAGGTGAACGCGATTTTATCTTGATCTTCTGGGGCTATTTTGATTTGATTATAGCCTGAGAAACCATCCATTAGTGAGAGCATTGCATGGCCTGTTGTAAGATCTGCAATTATGTCGATACTGGGCAGAGGAAAGTCATCCTTTGGACAATCTTTGTTGACGTCTCTGAAGTCAGTATAGATTCTGATACTACCATCTGGTTTTGATACTACAACGATGTTGGAAATCCACTCTGCATAGTCAATGGGTCGGATGAATCTGACGTCTAATAATTTCTTAAGTTCAGTTTTGACCATGAGTGCCACCTATGGATTCATCTTTCGTAGCTTTTGCTTGACTGGTTTAACTCCTGAAGAGATGGACAAGTGATGCATGATTAAGTGTGGATCCACTCCAGGCATATCAGCATATGACCAAGCAAAATTAATTTGTTGTTCCTTAAAGAAAATGATGAATGTTGATCTTTCTTCCTCTGTCAGAGATTTTGCAAGGTATATGTTTTTGGCTGCTTCTGTGGTACCAATGTTGATTGATTGAGTGGGCTCAATCAAAATGGGTGATCGCTCATGAAAGTGTTCAGGAAGAGTGTCAAGTCTCCCATCGTTAGGTGCCTTAAAAAGGTCTTCACCTTCAGATGCATCCTTTATTTTTACTTTTTTGTGATCTAGAGCTGCCATTGACTGGTTTTTAGCATCAAATCCTTTATTTGGTGTATTTTTGCAACTGAGAGACTTGGCACTCCCTGATTGACAGATATCGTTATTTTGTTCATTGGTAGAGCTTGTTTCTGGATTTACGGTACATAGGTAATGGATAATAGATTTATCATCTGGGAAAATTGGTATATCATGTGTTTTAGGTTCATCCCAGTCGATGAGGTCAGGAAAGACAAGCGGTAAGGAATCATTGGGTGGATCAAGCTCTGCTACTGTAAGTGTTAGGACAGAGTTTTCATCATGATTGTTCTTGGTTTTAAAGAAGTTCAGGATTTCGTCGAGGTCTTCGATGGTATTATCTTCTACATAGACTTGTTCATAATGTTCCTGTTCGCTTTCTGTGGCGTCATAGATATTTTGTGGTCCAAATTCAAGAGGTCTATCTTCTGCATTATGTTCTTCTTGAGAAAGGGATATAGAATCAATATCATCCAGGATATTTGTAGTAGCATTGGAGCAGGTACCCCATTCATATTCATTGGAATCTGTCTCATAGGCATCATCCCAGATTCTATCTGTGCTGCAAACAGGTATGTTGTATGGTGAAAACAAATCTTTGATGATGGATACCATTTTTGATGGTTTTTGTTGATTCTGTATCAGATCCGTCTTCTACTTTCTGGATTTGTTCATAGATTGTGCTTCCTCAGGGAGGAATAACGGTATTTGGAGATGACATGATTTGTTCTTGAGACATTGGTGTTTGAATATGAGCTACTACTGCAGATAGGGCCTTCTTATGACTTAGAATCTTTCCCTAATGCAACTTCTGATCTTGACGTTCCCGTGCCTTGCGGATTGTTTCTGCTGATTCAAAGAGTGCTTCCTGCCAGGATTCTTCTTTGTACTTCTTCTTTACCTTCCATTGAGGTTTTGTAGTTGTGTGTGGCGGCCATTTCAATAGGAACGTGAGTTTAGAACCCAATCCTGCTTTGTTTCTACTAGGTTGTGAAGGAAGATCTATAGGTTCAGTGACTCCTTCTTTGCGTTTCCCAATAGGTCCTTTACCGCCATATCCCATTTGCTTCATGATTAAGTAGTCTTTTTCATACAGGTGTGTTGGTAGAACAATGTCTAGAGCGGCCGCTCTATGATCTTTTTCCTCATCTTTGTATAACCAACTAAGAACGTCCTTGTCTTCTGATTCATGTACTAGAGTACCCAATTGGATGAAGGTACCATCAAATTTAGTGATGGGCTGAGTGGCCAGATGTGTTGATGTAGTAGGCAAACCATGTGATCTAGGTGATGTTGGCAATTTGGCCAAACATAAAGGCTCCAAAGAGTATTCTCCCATGCCCTGGTCTTTGATTTGCATCTTCTGCTTGAAGTCTCCCAATAAGGAGTTGGGCTTTGCTATTTGTAGATCTGATGTCAAGGATCGCTGCTTTTCTCTATTATGAGGAACCAAACTGTCTTGGGCTGCCCCCATTGCGTTGCAATGTTGAAATGGATTATGATTAGCTGATATGGAGATTTCTTGTCCATCATAAGGAAACTTGACACACTGGTGATACGTAGAAGGTACTGCTTGCATTTCATGTATCTAGGGTCGTCCTAACAAGATATTGTAGGTTAGATCTATGTCTAAGACTTGACATATAGTATCCTTTTGTACTGGTCCTACTTGAATAGGTAATATCACTGTTCCTTTAGAGGACCTTTCCTCATCATCATATGCTTTTATGGTAATCTTCTTGCAAGGATCAATAGATTCTTCTGAGAAGCCTAATGCACGGATAAGCTTTAAAGTACATATATTAAGTCCGGCTCCTCCATCTATTAGGACTCTTTTTACTCGGTGTTTGTAAACAATGACTTCGATATGGAGAGGAGTATTATGCGGATGGATTAAGGAAGCATCATCATGTTCTGAGAAGGTGAGGTTATGAGGTCTAGTCATATGGGCGACCATGGCTTGAAATCTGTCTGTATCCAAATTTTGAGGTACATTGGTTTCCAATAGCGCTTGTTCTAATATGTCTTTGTGCTTTGGTGATAGTTTCAGCAATTCCAGTATAGATATCTGTGCTGGAGTTTTACATAGTTGGCTGACCAAGTCATACTGGATTTTTGGTGTGGTATTTGTAGGTGCAGTATGTCCTTTCAAGACATATTTCTGAGTTCGGGTTGTTACATTGACAGATTCATGATCATGCTTATCTCGGATGGTGATGACATTTACTTGATGATTTGCAGCTGATATGTGATTTATGGTGTTGTTGTAGATATGGTTGATACAAGTTCCGCGTGTATCATTCGAGGTTGAAGCTCCATCTTTGTTGTAATTTGGAAGAGGATTTTTAAAGGCTCCATGATCACTATTTGTTTTGAGACCATCTATTGTTAAGTCACCTCGATCAATCATGTCCTGTACTATGTGTTTTAATCTCATGCACTCGTTTGTTCTATGACCCTTGTTGCAATGGAAATCACAATAGTGTGAATCATTCCACCAAGGTGGTTTGATTGGGGGTTCATAGTTGCTGATTGGAGGCAAAGAAAGAATCTTGTTTGCCAAAAGTTCTCTGAATGCAGATTCTAATGATTGTCCCAGTGGTGTGAAGATACGCTTTTGGAAATTGTTCGTGTTGTTACATGAATTGTTGTTAGGTCCTGGATTCATGTTTTTTCTTTGAGTATCGTTGGTGTTGTTTGTGTTGAGTTGTCCTTGATCAGTGTTTGGTGCATATGTGTTAGCACTGGGAGTAGCATTTTTAGGATTTTTTGTATTTTGAGGATTTCCGGATAATGCAAGCACTGGTTGCTTAGATTTGGGATCATATGATTCATTGTTGCCTTCATTTTTGTTTCGAGTCCAAAATCGAGATTTGTCAAGGTTGGTGTTGTTCTGATTATTGTAGTTTGATGAGTTTGTTCCTTGTAGAATTTGAGTGTTCCCTTTTTGACACATGCTTCCTCTACTTGAATGCCATTTTCAATCAATTTAGTGAAAGATGGTATGCATTGAAGTTTTAGTCTATAACTCATTTCGCCATTCAAGTTATCGATGAAGATTTCCATTTTCTCCTTTTTAGGAATATCTCGAGGATATCTGGATACCATACGTCGCCAGCGTTGAAGGAATATCATGAACATTTCATTGTTCTTTTGTTTGGTGTTGCAAACATCTAGCATGGTTATGGCATGTTGGATGTTGTAGGAATAGTGGGTTATGAATTTGTTAACCAATTCATCAAATGATCTAATAGGCGGTGAAATTTTGGATAACCATTCCATGGTCTGCCCTCCCAAGCTTTTGGGGAATAACCTCATCAAATAGGTGTTATCATGAGCAAATTCAAGGCTCAGTGTGCAAAATTCTCGAACATGATCTCAGGGATCACTTTTGCCATCATATTTATCAAATTTGGGAACATCTTATTTTGGAGGAAAAGGCACCATGTTCAATCTTCTATCAAATGGGTAAGGATAGATTTCATTTAAAGAGTACCACACTGTCGTCCCTTGTTGCATATCCTGTATTTGCCTTTGCAACATTTGCTTTTGTTGAGTAAGGGCTGCCAAAGGTATATTGTCTTGTCGAGGGAAAAGTTCTTCCCTTGTATTCGTTCTTAGCTGAAAAGGTGTGGTAAATGGTATATTTTGCTTTGGTGTTTCTAGCTCAGGTATATGCATTTCTGGTATGCGTTGTTCTGGAATGTGTTGCTCAGGTATATGTTGTTCAAAGTTACGGGTTTCTTCTTCTCTTTGTTGTTCTTGATATGCATATTGTCGAGATCCAGTTTTAAAGATGTTGGGGTCTAAATCTTCAGGAAGTTTAACGCCTTTACTTGTAAGCATGAGTAGATATTTTTCTTTGTCATTTTCCATGAGCTTTTCTACAAGCTTTTGGAAGGAAGGGTTTTCCTGACATTCCCAAAGAAGTGCTTCAATAATTTCAGGTTCTTCTAAAGGTGGAACTTCAAAAGGATTTGATAATCTTCGATTCATACTAGACTCAGCGTGTGTCTTGTTTTATTTGTCTCTTTGAGAGCGAGTAACAGGCATTTTAGTAGAAACTCTCAGTGATGAAAGGGACAAAAGCCTCATTGATATGTTGTTCGGGGGTGGGTGGTTCTGGTCGAGATGTGTTATAAGTGATACACTCGTCGGGTAAGAATGCTGGATTGATTCTTCCGCTGCGGTTTATGGTTTGATTAAAAGCAGACTTTTGACAGTATGCTCTTGTTTTCAAGGGTTCTTTGTCAAATTCACTAGATTTGTTTTGGATATAATGTTTGACGTGATGAAGGAATACCCGATGAGATTTGAATAGTTGACGATTGATGTATAAAAACTTATTTCTCTTGATGAATTTGGAAAAACTAGGTTGTTGTTTCTTCAACGTGATGTTATGATAGAGGTTCTTTCTTCTCAGAATAAGGGGATTAGTCATGCATGAGTGATCAATGGTTTCCTTTGATTTGTTTGGATTCAGTTGATTCTTGTTTTTGAAAATTTCAAATCTTACTCTATCAAAGTGAAGGTTTAGATGTCCCTTCATGATAAAGCGTGTCAAATGATATGGATAAAAGCCTCCCGATCTGGAAACTTGATTTGACAATTTGAAAATTTTAAACAAGTGTTTTGAGATAAAAATCCGTAAGATGGTAAAGGATTCTGTTGATACTGATGATGAAGTTTCTGGATTATGATAGGAGAGACATCTTTTATCGTGCGATTCGTTTAGGATTCTGACAACTTTTGTTTTGACACAAATTTAGCTTGAGAAATAGTTTTAATGGTTTGTTTGTTACTCTATTTTGATGAAAAATGGTGTTGATGGAAAAAGGCTTCTAAAAATGTTTTTGAAAATTTCAAAAATTTTCCCAATTTTGCTCTCTGTTTTTCTATTTTTGATCACGCGCTAGAATAGAGACTACATGCGCTACTGAAATTCCCTTATGCGCTAAAATAATAACCACACGCGCTAGGCTGCCCCCAGACACGCGCTAAAGTTTCTGGACTGTTAAAATTGTTTTTCTAGCTGTTGAAAAAGCTATGCACTATCTTGGGTCTGTGATGCACTAACTGTTGGACTTTATGCGCTAATGTTTGGCTTTCACGTGCTAGACTATTTTTCTGATGCGCTAAATATGTCAACACTGATTTGACCTATGATAAAAACGCTACTGTTTGGATCCGACGCGCTAACTTGATGTTTTGATGTGCTAACAAAAGTACCCCACGCGCTAAGAAGTTGCTCTTATGTGCTAAACTGCCCTGATTTTTCCTTTGGTTGAATTTTTTTTTTTTTGTGAATTTTGAATTTTTGCTGTGAATTTTTCAAGTTTGATGGATGATTTTCTGAAGTAATAAATACAAACACGACATAAAAAGTACAACCATTTTGCCTAATCTAACAAAAAGTGTATGTTCTGCGAGGATGTGTTCAAATCCCCAATGTTTTAACAGGTTTGGATACGAATAATACACTTCAGAAAGACTCTTTAGTCAAGGGTCATAAATAACATCATAGCCCACTAGTCTCGATACTCCGTCAGCTCAAACAGTCGTGTCACCCCCTAGAGGGCGCTCATTTTTTTGCCTTTTGCCAGAATTTAACTCAAAGTGAATCGCTTCACAGTTGAGTAGTTATCTTGAGAGATATATGGTGAGTAATCTTGGGGGCGGATTCTTCCCCACCCTTGCACTATGATGTTATAAATGTCTAGTTACTGACTCGGCTCAAAGCTTCTATTTCTAGGGTTCATAATCAGGCTTCCCGTTCGGCCGTCAGTGATAAACTCACTCAGGAGGCTTCCCAACCTTTAGAACAAAGGCTTTACGTATCTTGAGGATACTGGGGGAAGGCTAATCACTGCGTGCAACCGTTGAAAAGGACTTTCGTCACCTTCCACATTTGATTATAGTGGGTTGGAATTCTTGGCGTCAAAGTCATTCCCCACTTAGGTCGTTCCCTTCACACCGGCCATAAATGACTTTTAAGAGTTGATTCCAACTCCTCGGGAAGGCAGACCTACTAAAGGATGTAAATGCTTGAAGTACAGAAAGCTATAAGAGTGGTCTGGATTTTTGATCACCTAGTTAAGGGGAGAGCATATTCCTTCCACTTTCGAGACAAAGCAATCAAGTTGGTTCTTTTTAGCCTTTCAATTCAGTGATTTGCTAAAATCTTTGTGGAGATGTTGCTCCACAAAAACATGGTGTTTATTTTATCCTTTTAAGGCAATTATTTTCTGATCTATGAAAAAGAATTGGTCAACAAAGCAAAATTTTCGATCTTGGTGGTCAACAAAAGAAATCGCTTAAAGAAAATTTCTCACTCCACCTACAAGAAATTGTCAAAATCCTGCAAAATTTCAATCCACTAGTTAGAAAATCTGGATTTCGGTGGACTTCTACAAGTCTAAATTCTATTTTAGTTACAATTTTAAATTTTTGCTCTCTGTCTGTGATGCACTACAAAAAGGACTGTACGCGCTAAAACAATATCTTTATGTGCTAAAACAATATCTTTATGTGCTAAAACAATATCTTTATGTGCTGCACTGTGTTCCGGATGCGCTACTCTGTGCGTCGGAAGTGCTGCTCTATTTTTTCCCGTGCTGAGACCTACAGGAGAGTGATGATTTGATGCACTAAAATATGGTTTTTAAGCGCTGGAAGGTAAACGGGATGCGCTATCTGATAGACCCGAAGCGCCAATCTATTTTTCTCATGCGCTACTCTGTTTTTCTTCCACGCTGAGACCTACAGGAAAAGTTTACTAGGGTTATGTGCTAAAGAAAGGACTTTAAGCGCTGAAGTAGAGACCCCACGCGCTGCACAATGGACTAGATGTGCTATGCTGTTTACTGGATGCGCTAAATAGTGAACTGAACGTGCTAATTCATTTTTCCCGTGTGCCTGCAAAAGTAGTTAGTTTCAAAAACCGATTTGATATTTGGGGTCGGGCCCCACGGTGGGCGCCAGAAATGTATGCGGGAAAAACTGGATGATAAAACTCAATATGTAAAAATATTGCTAAATACTAGTCCACACACACGCACAGGACTTCTTGGTGCAAGCTATGGAGTAACAAAGTATTACTCAGTTTCCCAAGGTGGGTCCCATGGTTCTCTATCTCACAATGTCCCTCAAACCAATGTTTTTGCTCTCAGATCACTGAGCAAAATGGTTCAGGGATGGCAAATGCAAGAATGAGGGATGTTTTGATAGATTTTAGAATGAAATGGATTCTAAACTATGCATGATTCTAGAAATGCAATAAATTAGATGATAAGATGACAAGATTAGTATGAATACTATCCTAACATGATATATTAGTCTATGATTGAGCTAAATGATAAAGAAAGTATTCTAAACATGCATATTTAGACTAATTTCTAGTTAAAAGAGAGGCTAAAATGATGAGCATATATGATATAAGAAAGCTTGAATGTATTTGAGCATAAGTGTGATACTACAAATTTGGAGGATGATCTAAAATGGAAGAATGAGAGCTCTATTTATAGCAAAAATAGGGCAATGGATGGTCAGGATTGAAAGAGTTGATCAAGGGTTGAATTTGAAAGTTGGGGATCCATGTTTACAAATTGCACCAATGAAATGGTGACAAGTGTCAACATAGGGTTGGGTTGAGAAAAGGGGTTGGAGACATTAAATGCCTGAGAAGACCTTAGGGTTATCTAGAGGGTAAGGGTCAAGTCTAAGTTAGGCTTACCTAATGGATTAAGAGTTAATCCAAGGATAAACCTTTGTGCAAATGATTAAGAGATAATCATGGTCAAAGCATTAAAGGCCTGATGAGATCTTTGGGTTGGGTAAAGGTTGAGTCAAAACAAATTCTTTAACCATGTAGGAGGGTTTGAGTTAACCATTAATGGTTATTGGAGACTTTGGGGGATTAAGTGGTTGAAGGTTGGAAGCCTTTAATGGTTATCAAAGACTTTGAGGAATTAAGTGGTTGAAGGTTGAAAGCCTTTAATGGTTATCAAAGACTTTGAGGTTTTGAGAAGTGACTTCCCTTTGCTTAGGGATGTGACAAAGTTTAGAGGAGGGGTTAGGTTAATTAGAAGCGATTAGAAGATTCTAGAAGGGATTAGAAAGGGGTTTGGGATTTTGCAAGTGGATGGAGGGATAATAGGATTTAATTGAAATAAAGTAATTTAATTCAATTTGGTTGTAATTTGGGGAAATTAAATAAATTAGATTTATTCAATTTAGGATAACTATTTAATTAAATTTGAATTTAATTAAAAGTGGATAGGGGGGTTTAATTGAATAAAATGATTTATTCATTAAATGGGTATAGTGAATTTTATTTAAATAAATTGAGTAATTTATTTAATAAAATAGAAGAATGTGGATAATTTAATTAAATTGGATTTAATTAAATAGAGAAATGAACATAAAATATTCATTTAGGAATGTGGTCATTTTTATACATCTACAATTGTATCTTGACAGCTATTAATGCATATTTATACCTTTGGATTGAATGTTTGTGTTTGGGATATTAGTTGAGGTAGGACTTATGATTCATTGTGAAAGTTGTGTGGCTTCTCTTTGGATGGTTTCTTATTTTTATGCAATGGAATGATGGATGATGAGAGCTTTCATGTTATGAGAGCTTTCATGTTATGAGATGGTGGTCACTTTGTTTCTTGTTGTAGGTACCTTGATGGAGTACATGCATGGAGCATTTTGATTCCTTGATGGTATATGTGACTATAGGGATTGTTACCTTGTTTATGTTCAAGGTTACTTTTTACCATTTATGCAATGTATACATTAAGTTGGAGAATGTTATGAATTAGGTTTTGTACACCTTACATAATGCTTATAATTTATTTGTTTTATTTATTATTATGTGTGGTTTGGCTAAGGGGAGCTAGATGGACATGCATCACTAGGAGTTAACATTTTTGTGGTTTGTGTTGCATGTAACATCGGGAAATATGTTAATGTGGGTCTCGCATTGGGATATGCATTTAATTTAATATTGATAAATATTAATAAAGTGGGGTCAATGGTTTTTTAGTCAGATGGTTTTTATGTAATACAATTTGGTGGTTTTGTGTGAGTTTGTTTCTATAAAAGAAAACACAAGGATATTTGTCTAAGGTTGGCTAGTTGGGGTTTTGTGTCTTCTTTAGAAAAGTGCACATGTGAAGCATGGCATGGGATGTGTGGTTATAATGTTGGACACATGGAGGATGCATTGGAGAGACTTGATGTTTTAGATGTGTTCATGGAGGCTTTGAAGATGTATTGTATTGTTATGTTGCTAAATAATACATGAGTCATGGATGCTTTTGGAATCGGGGTTTATCCCTCTTGAGGGTTTTTATAGGGTATATCTTGTGTCATCTTGTGATGGGTATGTTGTCTATTTTATCACATTTGGATTCTTTATACTTGTTTGCATATTTTTTCTTTTGTGTTATGTGGAAATTGTCATTATGTGGCTTTAAGTTTCTTTTCAAATCTTACCTATAAGATTCTTCTAGGTTGACTGCGGATTTATGCCATGCAAACCATTCCATTCACTTACCATCAATGTACAAAATATCCTCATAATGGTACTGAAGTAACCATCTTTGGAGGTCCTTGCCCGTTTCATTATTGTAATATTATGAAAGGTAAGTACCATGAGTCAAACCCAATAATAATGAAGCCACACCTTCCTCCTTTCATTTAGATCCATCCACTCTAGCTTCCTTATCTACCACACAAGTCACTATTCCTAACATTAAGGTCCAAGTTGATGATAATGACCATGGTGAATACAATCTAAAAAATTATTTCTACATGGGCTAACTTCCATTATCAAGATGAACATATGGAAAATCTTAGCCCATCCAACACATATCCATAGTTGTTATTCAATGCAAACTGACCACATTCACATGGGGTGGAGACATGAGAAAGGAACTAATAAGAGAGGATACTTCCACATGGTTATATCAAGTAGAAGATAACACATCTACAATTCTAATCAATTAGTATCCCAAAGGTTACTATATCATTGAAAACATGGGATATATAGGAAAAGGTGGTCTTGGACCCCACGAACAAGGAATCAAAGGATATATATCAGTGTAAAAGAGAATATAAAATCAAGGGAGTGGGTTTTATTCATAAGAAATAAAGTCCTCAAACATTTAGTTTTTCCTTGATGAGGTAGCTAAATCTTTTTTCATTGTTCAAATTTCTTATCAGAGTACTTATGATGATTTCTCGATGAATATCGTCAAGTTATTTAACAAATTATACATATGTACCATATTCCCCATACCATTTAACTCCACCTCACATTCCTAAGACTTTCCACTCATTTATCTTCAACTTATCAATTGGGACCAATAATGATCACTAGTTCTAAATACATTCCAAACTGATGAAGCTATTGTTGAGTCCATGGGACTAAAAGAGCATGTACCATTAGGAGATCATAGAGAGATTAATTATTGATCTTGATAAATGGCATTCCTTGGTAAGAAGGTAAAATCATCAAGTTACAAAAATAGAAAAACAAAAATAATAAAAAGATTCCCTAGTGAAAACCACAATAAGGCGCTATTAGTTAATGAAAAAGTAAAAATAAAGGATGTATACAAATGTGAAAACCTCATTGAGGTGCTTAAGGTAGAGGATTCAACCTTCCAATAACATCTAAATATTAAGAGATATTTCTAGTTCTAGTGGAAGAATCATAGGAAGTCAACATTGGCACAACACAGAGCCCCAAAATCACATTCTTTGTATCTTAACCATCACCCCAGGAGAAAGGGAAGTTCTTCACTTCTTTCAAAATTAGAGGGAAAACTTAGCATGGTCTTATGCATATATGTCTAGGTTTGATCCATCTCTAGTCATATATTATCTCATACTCTTTCTTGAGACTAAGCTAGTGAAACAAAAACTCCATAAAATTCATCCTCAGATAACATTATTAGTAAAGGAATAATTACAAAATTTGTTAGATGTTGGATTCATTCGCCTTATTGATAATCTTGTTCTAGTTCTAAAATTCATCAAGAACATCTATATTTTCTAAAAAATTAGGTATATGAGCGAGGCTTGTCCAAAGAACAACTTCCCATTGCCAAATGTGGATATCATTATTGACTTGACAACTAGTCACATAATGACTTCCCTAATGGATGATTTCTCAAGAAATTGAGGATCAACATAAAAATAAATTTAACATGTTTGGTGTACATATTGCTCAAATTTTGGTCTAAAAAATGTCAGAGCTACCTATCATTGAGCCATGCCAATAATATTTCATGATCTCTTCACACTATCATGAAAGATTTTGTAGATGCTCTTGGAAAATTCCTTAACAAGAGAAGGAAATTTGGAAGTGATAGAAATTTTTTTGACAATCTGGATAAGTATAATGTAAGACTCAATCCAAAGAAATGTGTTTGAAGTAACTTTAGTGAAATTATTAGAAT